>NC_054879.1:21068659-21368659 GCF_018320785.1 Cheilinus undulatus
CAATAACCTACACATTCTTTGCAGTATTATATTATGAGAGGAAGCTTTTTAAAATTGGTTTGTGCATATAAATCAACCCATAACTACATTTCTCCAAAACTTGTGCTTAGCAGAGCTTATTTGTTGCGTACTTGTTGCTCCTGCAGCATCTAGACAGTCACAGGCATGCTTGCAGTTATTGGCTTTTTATCTCTTTGGCCACTGAATGATTTATGAACTAATTCTATGAGTCATACACCCCCTCATCCCTGACCTTGGAGGAAGGCAGCAGACAGCTCATCTTTTTGTCTTTTCCACTCTTTGCTTTCTCAGCAGGTGGAACAGCAGCAGCCAGGGGTCTTACTGAGCTGTTCAACCTCCAGATGCTGCATAGTGACCAAAACTTCAACATAATTCTCAACATAATTCAACAGGGACAAGTTGTAAATAACATTTTGAGAAAGTTATTCATTGCTAACATTCCTCAGAATTACTTAGAACATTTCACTCACTTTCTCTGCTTAACAAGACTCACCTTCAAGGTTTTCTTGCCATAAAACTGCGACTCCATCTGTAGGATTACTCCTCATATGATGAAATTGTTTGCAACTTGTCCCACGCGACATTAACAGTCTCTCCATAAGGCTGCTGAATGAATGGCAGACACTACAGCTGTCATGCTGCTGACAGGTGTTGTGCCGTTAAAAGAGGCTGTACCTTGTGGATTTAAGTGGTTGTAAAGGTTGGTTGTAAAGGAACTAAAGGCTTGCTGCACTCCAAGTGATTAATTCAAACCAAACTCCCTCTGGCCCTGCAAAGTGTTCACCTTTATTCCTGCAACAAAGAGGTCAGGAACAGATTCTGTAAGGGCAGGTTGTTCAATATAGGAGCATAATAGACAGCAGCAATGTCTGATGTTGAGAAATGTCTGTCATTCGTGCACCTTTACTTGTGAAAAACAGGTTATAAAAGGATGCTTCACTATTTTTAGAGGCTTTCTGAGCTTAATGCCATTGTAAAGCCTTTCTATCTGCATATGCAGTTACATTTTGCAACTGTGGAACCATCTGCCTTCGTTTAGCTAAATTTCAGGTCTTAAAATATGCTAAGTCCACATTTGATCACCTTTTCTAACTCCGAAGAAAGCAAATTAGATGATTATTAGAAAGTTGGACCAATCCTTTAAGCATAGAGACTGCAGATCAGGAAATGATCATTAATTAATGTTCATGTAGTCTACATTTTTAATAGCTCTGAAAGGCATTCAGTCCAACCAGTGCTGGCACATCCTTAAAGCCAAACTATCACCTGCTACAGTTTAAACTCATGTTCACCTCTGAAACAAGGTAAGGGCTAAGCTTTTTTTCTATAGCGTTTAAAATTCCTAATATTTTGGGAATGTACACATTAAAACACTTTTTATGTTTGTGACTGAGATGACACAGTGATTCCTTTTGTAATTGTTAATTTTAAAGGAACTAAGATGTGGTTGTTATGAAAGCTGCATGTTTTATCCAAACTGTGCTGTACATAAGTTTAAAACTGATTAGTGAAGACAGCCCTTTTTCCAAATACCTGTTATTTTTTATTTTGGTATTGGCATGTAAAAAATGTTCAGTTCTGCATACAGTAATCATACCAATGATTTAAAGGTACAGTATGTGAAATTTTCACCTTGAAAAGCCTTAAATTACTATTCCTATGCAGGCCTGCCCACAGAAATAGCCCCAGTACAGGGGCCTCCCTAGATGTGAATTATTGATGCCAATGAATGTGTGTTGGATTGGTGCTAGCCTTCTGGCTAAAGCACACACTGACCAAAGTCAGCACAGGCTCTATTATGGGATGGTTCTAAAGATTATCCTAACAGATTTTCCTGTGGTGTCTGGGGTGTTATCGCTATATTTCCCTCTGACTTCAGATTGCATATATTAAACCTGTCCTGTATTTAAATCAGAAAACCTGTTGTGTAGGGGGGGCACTGAGGACAAGCACTAACAGGACTGCTACATGGGGCAGAACCATGGCCAATCAGGGAGCGAGCTGACTGGAGGAGGAAGCACAACAATCAAACTGACAAGGGAGGGAGCTAGACCGAAATAGCTACCAGAATGGATGAAGCAGGGAAAGTCACGTTTGACAGTGCAAGAGTTTAAATTTTTAGAGTGGAGATTCTGTAGGTGGATGAATATGTGTGATGTGATGGTCATCTCACTGAAACACGCTATAAGGACAACACAGTTAAACAGGTTATTACTTCTCTTCATGTGTGGGGTCTCTCATTTTTACAAAAATGAAAATTTAAAAAATCTTTTATGGTTTTTTTAAGTTTGTATATAATGTTCGGTTTCAGTTTCCTTCCTGAAAAATATCTTTAAGTCATTTTTGGATTCAAATGTTCCCTGGAACACTGCCTCAGTTTCCTCTTTTTCTTCAGGTCATGGTTATGAAGTCTGGCATTAGTTCAATTAGCCTTTGCTCATAAGGATTAAAAAAAGCTCATTATATTTCATGAAAAAGGTACATTTTGAAACAAAATCAATTTTATTAAAGAATAAATAAATAAAAAGCTGTTTTTTGTAACACTGATTAGAATGGTGTGCATTCAGGTAAAAAAACAAAGTACAGCTTAACTATACAGTGGACCATGTTTTTGCTGACTTTCAAAGGCCCCTCATGTGGCTGGGCTCCAGAAAACTCCCCCCTTTATCCTCAATTTTATGGCAGCCTTGCTTCTATGTACCTGTATATATTTTAGGATGAGCACATATAGGGCATATAAGAAGTATTCACCCCTGTGGATGTTTTGCATTTTTATTAATTTTATAAATCATGTATTGTCAATACACACACACATATATATTTTTCTTTTTCTTTTTCTTTTCCTTCTTTTTTTTTTTTTTTTTTACAAAAATACAACAAAAAATCGTGAAAGTGGAAACAGATTTCTACACACTAATGTCAGCTAGAAACATATGAAATATAAGATAAGTGACTGCATAAATATTTACCTTTAAAGTAACTTACCTAATTCAACAGAGATCCTGGTTATTTTACGTTACATGTTTTGTTTAATTGACATTAATTTGTAGAAATCTGTTTTCACTTTCACTCTGAAGATAAATTAGATCAATCAAAGGGTGAAACATCCAAGGAGGTGAATACTCTTTAGGCATTGTAAATACCTCAGATATAATAATATAAATATTTCTAGCTCCTCTTTTGTTTTCTTTGTTGTAACAGTTTGTCTTGTCACGGCAGCTGCCATGATAGACCTGATATGTTTATCGTTGCCATTCAATCTCTGAATGTCTGGTCAAAGAATGTTTCATAAGGCGGTGTGAACTCCTGCTGGAAGCTGCTGTATTCATGTTTGTGCTGCTTTGTGCTGATGGACCACAGTTATTCTCTGCCATTGGCTACCCATTTGATCCCCTAGCTTCTCTCATTACAATTAGGTCCCATTAGGCATTTCCAAGTCAAACAGAGATTTACTGCTCAGCTCCACCAACCTACCTAAAGTACTCAGTGTACTTTTGTGACTATTGAAATACCAAACAAAACATGACTCTTGTCATGAAGACAGTCATATCTGTTGTATTTCTATCATAATGGAGTCATTTATCCTCACTCAGCTTGCAGAAAAATTGACTGTGAAACGCAGAAACAAAGAGCCAGAACAGACTCTTTTTGGTGCAGAGACAAAACATGACTGTCATCACAAGATGCACTGCAATGAAATGTTTGATACAACATGGCAGCTGAAAAATCTCAGCAGCGCCAGAATTCATTTGGCTGTCAACTGGAGAAGCAGAAGCAGCGTGAAACTGAGCATCATGGACTGTGCTGAACAGATGCTTGCTGGCATTACCTGCTCAGCTCTCTGTCACGCTGCAAAAAATATAAGGACCTTAGTAAAGCATACAGCTGTATTTTTGTTCAAGTGTGAGAAAGAAATCCTCTGATTATATGCTCATTTGTTGTTTGAAAACTTTTATAAGCGAGTATATCTTTTTAAAACTAATCTACCATTAATAATCCTCATTTGGAAATATTGTCACTTAGTTTTGACAAATCCTAAGGCAAATCCAGCAGAACTGAAATCAAGAGGCTTTAGCTGCAGCCCACTGGGCAGAATTTTCTCTTGTTATGGGGATAAAAAGAGAGTCTCAGTGAAAGAGTCTGGCTGTGATTGATATTTTTTGCAGCGTGCTCCCTCCCTTCTCTTATCTAGTTATTATTCTATCCCAGTCAGCCTGGCTCTTACTCTGTGCAGTGGAGTGCCAATTATTATGGTAATGACTGAAACAGATATCAGATGGGTTTCCCTGGAATAAGCTTTTCATATTTCACACACATCACTCAGTGTGTGTTCACGTTCACACTTGTGTGTTCGTGGGAAAAAACTGAAAAGAAGCAGAGAGCGGCAGTGAGTTTCTCCATGTTCAGAATTGAGTTTTCTCACATTCGTTGGCTGAATTCAATCTCTATGGGGGAAATTCACAGCAAATGACTCAGCCCTGCTAATAAAAAACGCCTTACTGTGAACACCTTGGACATAAATTTGGGATTATAAAAAGGAGCGGGTATGACAGAAATTGGACACGAGAGATAGATGTGATGGCAGTTCCCTCTCCAAGGTCATTGCTCCTGTTTCATCTACGCTGCCTCTCTGCGGGATGACTTCATGTGTTGCTCGCTCTGATCCTCATTGCGTTGTATAATGTGTTTCATCAGCGGTGTTGGAAATTCTCATGATTGACAAGGTCGGGTCCGATTTTCAAAAGGTGGTGTGAAAATCCTGTCCTACATTTGAACAAGTTACAAGTAACACCTTCAATAAAGACAGTCTTACTGAAGCTAAATATGACATCAGTACCTTTGCCCTTTTCAACCTAACCTCAAAATAACAATTAACTAGCATTACAAAATATGTGCTTTAGCATGCTTACCTACTTCTGAGCGAATGATAAAAGAAGAAGAGTCCTATCTGGTGACACTGAAGTGCTTAGAAACTAACTTCAGAAACCTTTTTTGGTAAACGATAGAATAATTGTTTTTACAGAGTTTTGCCAAGTCATAAGTTTGTTTATTAAGTTAAAATTACTGTAACCACTACCTGTTAGCCCTTTCATCTAAGACATGCAGTATCTGTGAATCATGCTCGATATAATTTGCCTTTTTTAGACAAACAAACAAAAAAACTCTTCAATGTCAGAATGAAATCAGATTTCTACAAAGTAAGGCCAATTACACCTCTGGCTGCAATCACAGCACATTGTCACAGGGAAATTCTCTATTGAATTGATGTCCGAGCTTTGACTAAACCACTCCAGAGACTGAACACGATTTTCCTCCAGGATTTTTCCTACGTTTTGCTTCATTTACAAGCCTTCCAGCGCCGGTTGCCAAGAAGCATCCCCACAGCATGATGCTGCAACCACCGTGCTTCACAGTGGAGATGGTGCGTTTGTGGTGATGTGCAGTTGTCAGTCATAGCATCTTGTCTGATGGCCAAAAAGTACCATTTTGGTCTCTTCAAACTAAGAAACTTTCTTACGCTTGAGCATGGAGTCTCCCTTATGCCTTTTGGCAAACTCTAGCCTAGAGTGATTATGAGTTTTCTTCAACAGTGGCTTTCTCTTTGCTCTCCCATAAAGCTTTGACTGGTGAAGAACACAGGCAGAGTCTCTCTTATCTCAGCTGCTGAAGCTTGTATTGCCCCTAGAGTAGTCATAGGTGTCTTGGTGGCCTCTCTCACTAGTTTCATTCTTGCGGTCACTCAGGCCTTGTTAACACCACAACGTTTTGCTTCGTTTTCCGTTTTCGTTTCCCAAAAGTTCCACGTTTACACGGCAACGTTTTTGAAAACAATCTCCATCCACACGAGAATGCAGGAAACAGAAAAAGGCTGTAGTAAGGTGATTTACTACACAATAAAACTGTCTCTACAACAACGAAGTGTTTTTCATGTGTTTTTGATAATATGTAACATTTTTAATCATACACGTGTGCATGAGAGTAATTCATCACTAAATCCTCCTCCTCATCACCATCGTAGTGCGACAGTGAAATTTTAGAAATTTAAAAAATTAGAAATTTTATAAACACAAAAATGCATTGCAAGACCAGTCTTATTATAACAAAATACTGTTAAGACTGTTTGATTTTCCAGGGACAAACTTTTCTCCTGAAGCCTTTTTATTTCTCGTAGATTTTCTCCAAAAGTGCAGAGCTTCCTGCTTTTAGCGCAGCAAAAGAATGATAGCCTTTTCAGAACAATATTTCTACTTCCTCCTTTTCAATTTTATCTGCTTCTTGGAAGTGATTAACTATCTTTTTTAACTAAACACGGAAGCTCTAATCCTGCCTCCTCCATCGGCTGTACATTGATATGTAGCTGGTGGAGGAGGAGACAGGGGAGTCACAATACACTACAATACAATAACTTTATTTATCCCTGAAGGGAAATTCAACAAGTTATTAAAACTTTAAGAAAAAAGATAAAGTCTAAATCATTTCCGAGAAGCAGACATATAGGAAAATAGAAAAATCATTCTAAAAAAAAAAAGGCTCCAGCTCATGTGCAGTGCCGTGCTTTATGAGAAAATCCACAAGAAATAAAAGGCTGTAGGAGCTGAATTTGTCCTTCTTAGCAGATATCTACATTATAACAAGACTGATCCAGCAAAGCATTTTTGTGTTAACATGAGCGATGAAATATCTCTGCCTCACTACGATGATGATGACAGTGATTATCATGATGACCGATAAAAAAGGTAAAAGTAATCATTTCCAAAATTAATAGCATGACTTTATCTAAAGAAACTGGCACTGATAGCCCTCTAAACGAGAATAATGCATCCTCTTTTCTAAATACAGCTGTCTGTGACATGACAAGCAGTAAACTACATCACGGTTCGGCTCGAGCTGCCACAGCTGGGTCCAGTGTGCTGCGACACTCGCGCTTGACAGCTAAGTGCAGCCGTACTGCACGTCTGCGTTTTCAGGAAGTGTCATTTTCCCTGTTTACATGGAGACGGAGTGGCAAAACGCAACAAAACTTTTGCGTTTTCACTTGAACATGTCGTGTAAACGGGGCATCAGTTTGTGAGGACAGCCTGATCTAGGCAGATTTACACATGTGCCATATTCCTTCCATTTCTTGATGATGGAGTTTTCTAACTTTTGGGGGATATTCAGTTCCTTTGAAATATTCTGTATCCATCCCCTGACTTATACTTTACAATTACTGTTGCTCTGAGTTGCTTTGAGTGTTCTTTTGTCTTCATGGTGTAATGGTAGCCAGGAATACTCATTAACCAGTGACTGGACCATCCAGACACTACTTTAAGGGGGTTGAATATTTATGCAGTTATTAACTACCTTACATATTTGGTTTAACTGGCATTCCTTTTTAGAAATCTGTTTTCACTTTGACTTTAAAGAGTTTACTTTTTCTTTTATTTATTTATTTATTTATTTATGTCGTAATTGAATTCTATTGACCATGATTGACTTATAAAATCAATTAAAGGGTAAGAAAAAACCCAGGGAGTGAATACTTATTATAGGCACTGTAAGACTGCATCATTACTTCACTAATTTCTAAAAAATCATCCTCAGTTAGATCATAAAAATGGGCATTATTTATTTTTGGTGCTTTTTTTGCCAAAAGTGTCCTTTTGTCATGTTGCTGACTGCATGATGGAAAGGTTTCAAGCATAATCATTTCCCTGCTCAGTCAATTTAGATTTGAAATCTTCTTGTCTTTTCAACTCTGCTGTCTGTCAGACTTGCTTTCTAACATTTTCCCATAGTATAAAGATGACAGTTAACACTCCAACTCCTACCTTGAAGAAAAATTGATATGATTGCTTCTTCTGACAGTGACAGACATACTGTAGGAGGTGAAATATGTACTGAGTCAAAAGATAAAGACGAAGGAAGGCTGTGTACAAGGTGAGTTCCCACACTCTCACAGTCAGGGACATTTTTATAAGCGTTCTGCCACTGCAGATGTCTGATTCAGAGGGAAAGGACAAGTGCTTTAACTGCGTCATTCTACCACATTATTGATCAAGGACGGCAGACCAAGGTGTGTCAATAAACGTACGTGAGTGATGATTTGATTCCTGTTACTTTCAAGGTAGTTTGTCTACCTTCTAAAGCAATTAACTTTGTAAATTCTCAAATCTACAGAATAAAACTTCAGGATTTCTAGTGTCAATACACTAAGCGCAGGGGTCACCTGAAAAAGTCCCTGATACTTTTACCCAGTCCATGGGTAGGGACTTATTTTTCAAAAATGGATTTCCTCCTCCTTTTGCAAAAATAATCCCATCAACTCCTGCTAAGTTCTCAAAAACACTGTCCAAAATGCAAAGAAGCATGGTAATGCCATGGCCACAGTAATCCATCTTTCACTGTGTGGCTGACGCAGCTTATTTGAAGCAACAATATTCTTGATGTGAACATTTTCTTGCAAAGATTTCTCTGAAAAGACCATCTCATACTCAAAGTTGTCCCACCTTGAGCAGGGTCGCATCCAAAACCGCTGATATTGATGGTGCTGTTTGTGTCCTTGGAGTATTGTATAATCACAATATAAGCATCCTTAGTCCATTAAGGCATTTCTGTCCATCATTATAATGGGAGAGCAAATGTATGTGTATAATTATGCAAAAAGTCCAGTCAGCAAGTCAAGCATCCACAGGAATAATTTTACACAGGAATGTCAACAGCAGATTATTTTGCCTTTTTAAGGGTTGATTTGCTTTTCATTCAGCAAATTTCATGTTTTTATTGCTTCCTCCATGGATGACTACATTATAAAAGCTCAATGTTTGCTACAAAGAACCTCTGTTTCATGTCAAATTCTGTGCCGTTGTAGCTCTGTGACCTACTGATCTCCCAGTGACCTCTTGCTCGTGCTGTAGGATGAAACATAATGTTGATACAGTGATGATTAACCATCAGGAGTCTGAGCATTGTCTTCCATTTTGATGTTGACTGGATACTTTGCACACCTTTCTGTCTGTTTGGAGCAATCTGCTCTACTTGGTTTGATGTGGTTTAGCAGAGGCCAGTGTCAAAAGTAGACCTGCAGCGTATCTCCAACAAAGCGGAGTAGAGTGGTGCTGCAGGGACAGCCTGGAGCTGGACTGGAGCGCTGGCAGTGGAACTGCTCTGATTTGAGAGAGGGAGCGATTTGCTCTGCTGTACGATTTGCCGACAGATCACGCGCAGCTATTCTACGTGAAAATTGCAGGTAAGAATGACACCAGGGAGATGGGCCAACAAGCATCAAACCTGTGCCTAGTGTAAAACATGCACAGCTTAAGGAGATAATCAGGGGTAGTGTAGTGTATAATGATAGGGGCTTGTAATCAAGGAGCTGGCAGACACATGAGGGTAGGAAATCAAATGATTTCTTGGTTTAATTTCTGCACTGGTCATCTAAAAAGAAGTTTTTTGGTGTCTTTTGTGTTACACCACCTCCTGTGAGTCAAGCATGGGTGTCTATTTAGTCTGACCGGGACCATCTGGGCCCCATGATCTCAGTCAGTCTGAAAGCTGCCTGACTTGTACTTTCAGTGAGGTTAGTTGCGTGTTTAGTTTTAGTCTACTTTAGTTTACAGCCAGTACTTGTAAAAACCTTAAACCTCATTGTTATTGTGTATATAAAATTGTTCAGCTACTGTTAAACTGCACTTCTCATATTCTTATGCCAGGGTGGAGATGCTTTGGAGGGTCCTGGTCCAGAGGCTGAAGAATAATAAGGACAATGGTATAGCACCTTTTAGGTAGACACCTTATAAATGCAACGAAGGGCTTCACTGATAAACCACTAAATTTTAGTGTTATACTGCCCTCTGCTCCCCTTCTCACTTACTCTCTGAGGTTGTGTGTATGTGCGGGTCGGGGTGTAAATGTGTGTGTGTGCAAGTAAACGTGTACATTTTGTGTTTTTGTGTTTTTTGTTTTTTTTTTGACAAATACACATCCCACAAACCTGTAAAGTGCGCCTGAGCAAGGGACGTTCCCCCACACACGAAAGAGAGATGAACCTAAACAATCCCTGATTTTGTTTACACACCTGTGGCAGCAGCGGGGTTTGAAGAAGGACAGTACATGAAAAGTGGTCATTTCTTACCTTGCATTCTAAGAGATGGAGAGAGAAAATCCTCATTGGAGAGCTCTGTGTTTGAGAGCACTTGAGTGGGCATGTCTTGTAGTTGTCTCGAGCTGGTGCTTATCCTGTCCACCTGCTCTTCAGCTGCTGATCTGTACGCAGCCTTCAAACCTGACCAGCCAATTAGTGAAGAGAGTACTCATCAATGAAAAGCTGTGCTCTGTGGCTTTAGATTTTTCAATTGTAACAACTGTTTTAAGGCATTTGTAAGATTGGGCCGAGTTAAGGGTGAATCATTGTAGTTTTATTTGGTTAGTAGGTGTTGGTGGGTTTGATTTCTATTTCTTGAGCTGGAAATTGTTTGATCTGTCTTTTTCATTTAAACAGCACTAGATGGCCCTTTCATTTTGCCTCTTTTGTTATTGTTTGAGACATTTTTACTTTACTCTAAGTGAGCAGCTTCACCTGGAGTAAGGGACAGACTACTACTCATACAACATTTTTGCCTTTTCATGCAGACATATTTTTTTAAAATGTAGCATGTGTTGAGAGGATTATTTTTGGATATAGAGAAAGAAAACCTTTGTTTTCAATCATGCCCACCTACGTATGGACTAGGCCTTGTAAAAAAGGGATAACCACAAAAAGTGAAAGTGATTGGATGGCATTAAAGGATGCCTTGAAAGGGAGACGGATGACTTGGTTACAAAAGTGCAGCACCAACAAATTCATACTCTGGGAGACACTAGAAATCATGAGCCAATCACACAGAATGGTCCTTGTGGTGCTTCTGTCGACTCATACACCCCTACGCAACAAAACAAAACACTGATTGAACCTCTTACTACCTCTGATGGTGACATAACGAGTCAGCGCAGAGATCTGGAACCTCTGGGAATATATAAACCTCCCACACCTGAGGTCTTAATCAGGGACAATTAGACACACTCCTGACCCTGCTCTGAGAAAATTCCCTCATCAAACTCAATAAGTGGAGACTGTGAGGCCATGCTTACACCACAGTTTCATGCGCTGTTCATTTACACAACAGCAGATTTTGGGTGCCTGAAAACGGAACATTTTGGGCAGAGTGTAAACTTTTGCTAAGTTTCGGTTGTGGTAAAAATGTCAACTGTCAATGAAGAGTTTTCTCTAAAAACGGAGACTCACACACTGCTCTCACTCATTACATATTCTTGCTTTAAGGATCACTTGGAGTAGCAACCCCACCTTGTTGTTCTGCTAAACAAAAGGTGTGTGTTAGCCATTTTTTGTATGTTTGCTCGTCATTGCTCTGAAGAATGATGAAAGTAAACGTGCACATGTTTTCATTGTGTTTTTTACCCTGGTGTATGTGCACAGCAGTTGGTATGAAAACATTATCTCTATGCTGAACTTTTTTCAAACCAAAATTGAACAAGTCACATTAGATGTTGTTGTGTTTTGGAATTTGATTTATTTCTGGATTTTATCACTTTTTCCCTATAAAAAGAGTTTCTACCATTTTCCTTATTTTCCATCCACTGGCAACAAACTTTGAACATATGCTTTAAAACAAGATGTTGCCCTTAGATATTCACCGCTGTGATATTCAAAGTGTTCCTTTTGTGTTTCACCCCGACATGCTTACTGACCTTTGTTTATTTACACAAATGAAGAAGATAGGCCCATTACATAAGATAGGACATGAAAGAGAACAACATCCTCCAGGGTCTTGAGTCTTCTCAGTAATCTTATAAAGAGATAACAAGAGGAACATGCATTTCATAAAAAAAATCACACATTATCATTAGCCTTTACAGTGATATTTCTATACAGGAAATGCAAACGTCACCATGCAGCAGTGTTTTACAATAGAAACAGATTAAACCAGCTACACAGTTAAACAAATAGCAGATGGAAATAAAACACTGATACAACCTTAAAAAGGAGTCATTATTACAGCCTTTTTCCAGAAAATTTTTGACCCGGTCACATTATGATAATCTTTTTTTATAGATTATATATTATGCTTCAGCTTTATGGGTAGGTGTGGAAAATTATAGTGAAAGTGATAGATTTACTTACCTGAGCAAGGTGAAATTATGTAGATAACAATAAATATACTTGAGAACTGTGTCTATTTTTCTGTAATTCCCTGTTGCATAGTTTTTAGGAAGCTTGTAACTTTTATTTCACATTTGTTAAACAAATATTGTACTTTTGACTCCATTACATTTCTATGAATGTTACTTTCTGTTTTTGCGCTGAAGTCAGCAGAAGAATTTTCCATCTTTTCAAAAATCCAAACCAAAAGACAATCAAATGTGTTCTGCTTGTGGTTTGTCTAAGTGGCGTTACCCTAAAATAACCACAGAACAGTTATCCCTCAGACAAGCGGGTCATTTCTCTGCTGTAGCAATGATGGCTACAGCAAAGCAGGATGACCATTCTCCACCTGAGCACTAACAGCATATCTTGAGCCCATGTTTGAGGTCTTTGAAATAATCAGTGATTCACATCACCTCAGCATCAGCGAAGTCTTATGCTGCACAAAGGTATCATTCAAAACATCTTGTACTTATTTTATTTAATGAGCTCCATTAGTAAAGCCAAGCTAACATTTTCTCTGGGTATCACATATTTTAAGTTGTTCCTAATATTGTTCCCAATATTTTGGAGCTGCTTATATGAACATTTGAAGCATGTGAGATTTAAAAGGAATGGCCTTTACAGGAATACATTTAACACAGTTTACAGTGCAACTGTCAGGAAGTTGTTTTTCTTTGTATAAGTGTACCGTATAGGTTGATAATTTTTATATTTTTTGCTTGTACAGTTGAATTTTAAAGTCTATTTATTGTGTGTCTTTTATCCTATTTCATTCTATTCTAGTTTTATTCAATTCTATTTTTTAACTGGGACCTGAGTACCTAATTTAGTTCTTTTCATGTGTCACATGCTGCAGAACAACAATAAAGCTCCTTGAATATGTGAATCTTTGAATAACTGCCACAAGTGTCTTAATTCTGTACTTTGTCCAACATGGTAACTCAAACATTTTTTTCAAAACATTCCACTTTGATCATCAGACATAATTTCACTAGGAACAGTTATTTAGTGGTTGAGTTTAAATGAATAACCTTTGAGCTTGTTTTTCAATGTGGTTATTTCGGGGGAGTTTTTGGGAGGGCTCCATCGCAGCTCCCAGTCAAGGCAATGTCCTTCAGGGACAAACAGGACCTGCTCCTTAATCTTTGCTATGTAGCATCACTAAAATGTTAAATGGTAGGTATGTTCACATGCACAGTTTACTCTAAAATACTCTCCTTGCTCCATACACAAGCAGAGAGGTAGGGGCAGGAGAGAATCAATGTCAATATCAAAGTATGAACAATTCTGACCATGTAGTTGGGGATATGTTCCCTTTCAGCGTGTAACCATAAGACCTTCTTCTGGTTGACCTATAATTTCACACACCCAGAGGCGTAGTCCAGGGTAAACATAGACGTAAACGTTATATTTTAGTCTCTATAGAGTACTGGCATACCCATTTCTCAATCCTCTCTTTTGCACATTGTAGTATGTTGCATTTTCATTCCAAGGGTGGCAAAAGCATGACCCACCTAAATCTGTAGTCAAGTACTCATTGCCTTTGTTGGATAGTTGGTTAAAATCATAAGGGTATCAAGGGCCAGTCAGAGGTAGAGAAGGGCAAAGGTCATACTTTGTAGTTCTCTGGGAGAACAGCTGCTTCCTTTTTTTGTTTTTTCAAGTTTATTTTTTTGGGCAATTTGCCATTATTAGACAGGACAGCGAAGAGAGACAGGAACTTTTTGAGGAGAAAGAATGGGGGAAGCCATGAGCCAAACATACGACAAGTGCATTAAGGACTTTAACCTCTGCATATGGGCGCCTGCTCTACCAACTGAGCTAAACTAGCACCCAGTGATGCCTGATTCTTTTAGATTTCTGCCCTCATCATAATTCCATTAAGATCTTTACCTGAAATCAAGCAGCAGAAATTGAGTGTCATTGTGCAAATACAAAAGGTCTAGTTATAAGTGTATTAAGGTGGCCTTCAGACTAGGGGCATGGTCCCGGATCCAAGTGCACTTGAGCCCAAAGTCCAGTTCATTTTCGTAGAGTGAATGCAAACAAACCACGCCCAGGCATGGGGCCCAATTGGGGAGGTGGTCTTGGGCGCAATTTAAGTGGACCCTGGTACAGTTCGGATGAGAAGTGAATGCAACCGCGCTCGGATACGGGAAAGAGCGTTGTATCAGCTTTATGACATCATCGTAAAAACTAAACTTCTTTCCACAGCGCAGCAGTTTGTTCAACTTTTTCCTCAATAAAGGGCAGAAATCATCAGAATCCAGCCAATAAACGGTCTGTTGTGACTCACCTTACAGATGGACACAAGTTGGAGTCAGTGATAGGAGGTGCAAAGGCAATAAAAGTCTCCTGTCATCTCAAAAACTGCTGTATCTGCGCAGCATGAGCCCATTTAATCCTCTGAGCTGTAGTAGATGTGCAGAGATGAAGAGTGTAGTTGCTGGCATCTTAAAAAGTGATTTTAATCATCCAAGGCTGCAAGACGGACTTTTTGCCAGGTCAAAACAAAAATAATCTTCATTCAGGTCATGACCCCAGTGGTTGCCATGGTAGCTTCTTCCTCTTTCTCCTCCTTTGCGGGGTTGTAAACCAGCTATGTGCACCCGGGTACGGTTCGATGTTGCTAGTTTGAAACACCTGAGCCTAATGTGAAAGTGCTTTTAGTATGCTACAGTACTGCATAACACAGGTCGCCTATTCTTAACTGAATGTGCTGCAGAAATCACTCCAACTAGATTTTTCCGACACTAATGTTAATTTTATCGCAGTGACAGAAGCGTTTCATTGTTGTTGTGGACATGTTTCAGATGATAAGTCCTTCAGGGCAAGAAGTTCTTACACGCTTTCTCTAAGAAGAGGTATTTTTAATTTAACTCCAACATTTCAACGTTTCCAAACATCAAAAACATGCCACTGTAAATGGCCAGAAAACATCTAAAGAAGACATTGTCTCTGAAAGCATTTGAAAATCATTTGTCATATGCAATTTTCATTTTTCATTCAAGATTGTGCAGGTTTAAAAACTTAAGTTCAAAGGCAATTGCTTCGTTTTCATCATCTGCTCAGAAAGCCTGAAGGCAAACGCAGTGATTGCAGCTATAAGTGAACATGAGGAGGAGGGTGATTCGCTGCTGCATTAGATTACCTTGTAATTTTGGACCAAGAAAACATCAGTGAGGTGATGTGGAGGAGGACGAGACCAGACCGTGTATGTGGTACAGAGATATAGAGTTTTTGCCAAGAACGAGAGGATTAGCAGCATTATTATTAACCCCCTAATAAACACCATTTATGTAATGATTAAAGTGACATGTGTTTCACAGGTCAGTGCTCAGGGCTTCTGCTGATTATGAGCACAGAGAGGACTGCAGTCTGGTTAACTATGTCATTTCCGGCAAGAATATCTGCACATTTCTCATTTTCTGACTGTCACATGAAGGACGAAGCTACAGCATTGGATGTTTCCACTGACATTAATAAATTGCAGTATTATAGCCATGTCTTGCAGCTCGGATCAACCCAAAGCTCTTCTATAACAAACAAATTACTAATGTCTAGTTGCTGCTATACCTGTAAGGTCAAATCTGAACCTTTTGTGAGCTATAATTAACTGCCATGCTGCTGAAAAGGGTTCATTAAAGTGTGGAGAGCAAATCATCAAGATGACAATCTCTAAAAACAGGATGAAGAGCTGAAATACAATAAAATGATCTATATTATGTAAAAGACTACAGGGCATCTAACCTGACATGCCAGATGGATTTGTTTCTCACATTTATCTGGGAAAGCTTCAACAAGAAACATTTGGGAAAGGCAGAGGCTTTGAAAAAAAAACTCGGAGTGTGATGAACGTTCTGTCTGTCACATCTCTACTGACCAATCAGAGCAATAAAACACGTGACGTAGCCGCTATCGAGCTGCGCGTGCGCAGCTACTGAGGAATAAAGCGAAACATGGCGACTATAGACATGTAAGTACTCGACTTTTGTCGTTTTTGAAAAGAGAACAACTCACTGCTGTTCTTTGTTCTTTCTTAAACAAAGATATGCCATCAACTTAACATAAAACTGGCGCTTTAGCAGCATTCATGCTAAGCTCTTCTGCCATAATTGGACCAGCCTCTTGCTGCTGCTTGTTTACGTAACGACTCTGCCATGCCTGAAAGTACTGCCCCTCGTCACTGATTGGTCCTGTCACTTTCTAACCGGGCCCAAATGGTTCACATGGGAGCTTTGCAAGGTGGATTCGCTAGTGAGAAACAAGGAAATGGGCGTATCCATCTGCTTTGCAAGGTTACAGGGCATCAGGACAGACAGTTATTTGGTATATCTCAACTTAAGTGTTTTATATACTCAGTTCTGATTGGTGTCCTATTTCTCTATTGAAGACAGACTGTTGCTTCGGATTGGGCTGTTATCACAGAACCAGGACTAAAGGCCTTTGCACAGATATACTTTTGAAAGATGTATTTTAATCTTATCTTTAATTTTAAGATAAGAAACGCCATTCATAGAAACCTTGCATGCCCATCATGCTCAGTCATACTCATTTATTTTTTTATTCAAAAAATTTGTATTACAAGAAAAAAACGTTTGTATTTTGAAAAGCATTGACGATGATTTTTCCTTAATAAAAAAGCACTCGGTCCATTCACTCTTGTCAGAGCCCTTCATATTTAAGAAATTTGCAAAGGCTCCAGTGTCACAACACTGTACCAAGTAAAGAAAAGAGAGCACCTTTCAATCCAATCTTTCTTGTTGCATGCCTGTGAGTACTAATTTTTGCCTTATTCTAATATTTCCCTTGGTTGAAATCCTATAATGTATGGGCACAACATGGTTACACAACAAGTTTCAGTGCGAGGGAGTGAGAGAAAGAGCTCTGCTACTGTTCTAAATAGTTAACCAACAAGGTGTATAACATTGAGGTATTTGAAAAATGCGATACTGGATCCTGTTCTGGAAAAAAATGATGATGAATTTAAGTTTCAGAGTTAGCATGCGAACATACATCGCAACGGCTTCACAGCAAATTTGAGTAAAACCACTGCACCTTTCTGACCACTACTTTATTACATTTTTTTAACAAGCTACTCCTCAGTTGATATCATACCATAAAAACATTGGGTTACTTGACCGAACACATCTATCTGACATGATCTCAGCTGCCATGGCTTCACACTCTCAATTAACGAGGCTACAGACACACTCTGCTCCTCACTAGCCACCTCTCTGGACTTACTCTGCCCTCTGGTGTCAAAGCTCGTTTAAAATACTCCCCCTAGTCCCTGGCTAGCTGAGATCATCAGAGCGGTTTCAGAGCAGCTGAGAGAAAATGGTGCAAATCCAAACAATCCACTGACTTGACAGATTATCAGCTCAGCTCTTCTCCTCTGTTGCTCCTCGATGGTAGGATGAAATACCTTGAGTCCTTTTCTTCTTCCAAGAGAAAGTTAGAGAGCGAGATCTCTTGAGAACACTACTTAACTAGACTCTTCTCCGCTGTTGTCCCAAGTGGTAGAATGAGTGTCCCAAATACAGATGGCACACACTGTCCCACTCTGTAAAGTACCAAGTGACTCATCACTTGATTTTTTGGTCATTATTTGTTGGTGAAGGCAAAGTAATGGATTGTGACGATTGGTTGTTTCACTGCTGATGTCTATTACTTTAAAATAAAAAACACTTGTATACACCATGTGCTTAGCCTCTTGTGGCACTTACTGATATTTCCTCATCTTCTTTGCTTGTGTTGTGTAAATGACATTTCCTCTGCTTATCTGGGGCCGGGTCACAGTGGCAGCAGGTGAGGTAGGTCAGCCCAGATATCCTTCTCTTTAGTAACGTTTCCAGTTCCTCCTTAAGGATTCCAAGGTGTTCCCAGGCCAGCTGGGATATATAATCCCTCCAGCAAGTTCTGGGTTTGCCTCGGGGTCTCCTCCCAGTTGAATGTGCCTAGAAGACCTCCACAGGAAGGAGCCCAGGAGGTATCCTGATCAGATGCCCGCACCACCTCAACTGGCTCCTTTCAACGTGAAGAAGCAGTGGCTCTACTTGAGATCCTTCTGGATGTCTGAGCTCCTCACCCTAACAAACATAACGACATGAAAACGTGACAGACTCAGTGTGCAAAGGCAATACCTTTTACTAAATATATTTAAAGAAAGAAGTTTAATATGTTTGACATCATTTAATTTACTTTGGGGGAAGAAGACGTGACGGGGTGGAGAAACCGAAGTCTGATGCTTTGTATTGAAAATCACTTGACTCATAGGCTCTTTGATAAAGCGCTCACAGTAAAGGCTCATTTATGCTCTACATTCGAAACACATACCAATATGGGTGGACCTTTCTGTCCATACTTTGTATTTAATTTGTCCATTTCTTGCCTGTTTTCTCAAAGCTTATGGACCAAACAGCAATACCACCGCCAATCAGGGGGGCAGTGTTGAGCAATAAAGCCAGCAGTTTAACCCAGAGAAGCAAAACACAATAAAGAAGAAATATTTGGAAAAATGGCAGAACCTAATCAAGTTTTGTGAGGAAATGTAGCAGAATATTGAGTGAGTTGTTAGAAAATACAAACAAATACATGATGTCAGCTCACCAGACTAATACAAGAGCACAGCTGGCCTGAGGATGGACCGTTCTGTTGTACAGTCTATGGGACGTATGGAGCAGCAACAATAGTGTTGTGTTCCACCGTGAAAGACGTATGGGAGTATGAGGGCAATGACGGTTGTAATGTTTAAAATGTACAGATTTGTTTCCACATGTGCTTAGCGTAACATGTGCCTTATGCTGGAGTAGGTTTCTCTCAAGCGTTAACTCATGTAAAGCACATTTCAATCCATTCACAAGCTCTGCTAAGAGAAAAAAAATTTCCCTGTAGGACTCCTCCAGGGCATTTTTGAGTCCCCCTTCTGCATGTTCCTTGCAACAGAAAGAAAAATAGGGTGTCGGGGACAAAAATGGGGCATGTTGGCAGGCTGTTAGGACACTTTGACAGGAAATAATAAAATAAAACTGAACAGATGATTACAGGTGATGATAGCTGTATGGACCCTGATAAGGGTAAGAATGAACCCAAGACAGGGTCGTTACATTGCTTATTTTTTCACAAACGTATTGAAGATGGTGAATTTCCTCTCACAATTCCACCATGTCCTCAAAAGGTGCTTTTAAAATGCTTCATTCAGATCACATTGTTTTTAATCATCACATGATACAAATCCTTATTTAGTCTGTTGATTTGTTGTCTGTGGAAGAGCACATGAATAAAGACAGTACCTGTGATATCCTGAAATATCCCCTATAATCAGGATTTCAGTTCCATTCTTTCAAAGTCAAAGTATCTTCCACCAGTTGTACTTAGTGTAACCATTTTCTGATATAAAACCATTTCTCCCCCACATTTGTTTACTTATTTTCATGTTATTAGAGCAGGCAGTTATTAACAAGCACTGAACTGGCTTAGTTAGATTCATTAGCTGTCGTATGTGCTTATAATTGTGCATCATTGAAAAAAAATAATCTGCACAATAAATAATGGCAAGATTTTGCTTTTTTATGTCAAAAGAAGAGTCTTTTATTTGATTAAATAATGCAATTAAATGTGTCAGTGCCATGCTGCATGTGTGGAATATTGATGAAATAACATACAGAAATGTTAAAAAAAATATATATATATATAAAAAGGAGCATGCAGAGTTCAGATGGTGCCTGCTGCAGTGTTTCCGATGGCCTTCTCACAAAGGTCACTCCTCACTGCATCATGGCAAAGATAAAGAATTAAAAGCAGTTTCTTTCACCCTGTTGTTGCAGTCTGCTCTCTGTCTCGCTGTTTTCTCTCTGCCCCTCATGGTTAACAGCAATGACAGATCCCTCTCTCTGTTTTCTTGAAACTGCAGCGACAAAGAGCCTCACTGCCTCCTCTGTGTTCATATATAGGAGATTTTCAAGTATCAGGGATGAAGATGTTTCCACAAAGGTCAAATGTGGCAGAAAAAACAATAAATAAAACTTTCCTCACAGAGACGAACCCTTTCCCCTTTCACCTCCTGATGCAGTATTCAGAGCGCTCTGTCACTGTGGAGAGTGTTTATGAGCCCTAAGTGTTGTTTTTTTCCTGTGTTTAAGACAAGTGTGTGTTTTTGTCTGTGCCTACACACTGAAAACTGAATAGGCGGAATGTTGGTGGTTAATTAGATCATTAATGCAAATGGTTGTAGAGCAGTATAAGCCTCCATGGCAACTTGTCACTGTTTGTGTGTCCGTGTGCATATGTATGTGTGTGTGCAGTTTTGAATGCACTTTGTTTATCTGGAGAGTTTTTTACTAGATCAGTTTTGCAAGTATAATTTAATGTGAAAAATTAAAGCATCCTGAGGATAGATAAATGGAGAAGGTGCACTTTATGGACAAAAGTATTCATCCGTCTGTTACACCAACATGGACTGTAGTGACGATGTATTGAAATCCACTTACTTTAATATGGATTCACCAAGCAGCAACCTCCGGTCCTGAAAAATGAAGCCAATACAGAAGTGCAAAAACCTGCAATACGGCAAGCGTCCACTTGGGGCTGGCTGCAGAAACAATGGAAGTCCCATCTGAACACCTGTTAAAAGTCAGTTTTTACCCTAGAAATAAACTGGTTTACAGCCTGGTTCAGAAGACAAAACATGTCTCATTAGCTAATGTCTTCATGTGCTCTCACTGTACGGGGCTGAATTTTTTTGTACCACAATAGTTTAGATTATATTTAGGATCCAAAGTTTGGTTGAGACCACGATTTCAACATGGATGCCCCCCGTGGATTGGCTTCAAGAGCTGTTTGAGTCCACCTATTGTCAGCAGAAAGCTGATGTCACACAGGGTTTGTCCAATTCCTTCTACAGTCTATGGCGGTGGTTTTCAAAGTGTGAGGCAGGCCAACTCTGGGGGGGCGCCACAGGACTTCAGGCGCGGAACTATAAACCACAGAAAGGTGATTTGCTTTGCTAATTTCTGCTGTGCATGGGGAAAACTGGTCAGAATTATAGTGTAAAATGAATTTTGATGACTGAAGGTAACTGAGAATTTTAGCGCCATAAACACTAAGCCTGTGCAGGTTTTTTGCACCAACAATAACCAAAAGCGATTACCAGGCAAGGCTGAAGGTAGAGGAGGATCTGTTCTTATGCAATCCTGCATCAACAGCATAGATTCAAACTCATATTTCCCTCTAAATAAGAGGGTAGAGCATAAAAATCAGGTCGTATTGGCTATATGTTCATCACTGAAACCAAATTACTGAGTGCCTTGGAGAAATGATGTTTAAAAATATATGCTGAACAAAATATAAAAATGTTCAAATAAAAAATGCTTCAAGATGTGACATAAACGTTTGAAAATAAAGTTGTTAAAGTTGTATTTTTTTAATGGCGGTAGGGGTCCATTGAATAAATTCTTTTCTCTTTAGGGAGGCTCACTTTCCTACACTTTGAAGACACCTGGTCTATGGGATTCACCCAGCCCCCTTTTGCAGCTATAATAGCCTAAACTCCTCTTGGAAGGCTTTCCATGAGATTTTTGAGTGTTTTGGGGGACTCTATGCCCATTTATTCTGTAGAGCATTTACCCTGGACAAAACTATAAACGCAACACTTTTGTTTTTGCTCCCATTTTTCCTAAGCTGAACTCAAAGATCTAAGACTTTTTCTATGTTCACAAAAGGCCTATTTCTCTAACACATTGTTCACAAATTTGTCTAAATCTGTGTTAGTAAACACTTCTCCTTTGCCAAAATAATCCATCCACCTCACAGGTGTGGCGTATCAAGATGCTGATTAGACAGCATGATTATTGCACAGGTGTGCCTTAGGCTGGCCACAATAAAAGGCCACTCTAAAATGTGCAGTTTTATCACACCGCACAATGCCACAGATGTCGCACGTATTGAGGGAGCGTGCAATTGGCATGATGACTGCAGGAATGTCCACCAGAGCTGTTGCCCGTGAATTGAAAGTTCATTTCTCTACCATAAGCTGTCTCCAAAGGTGTTTCAGAGAATTTCTCTCGTCCAATATCAGTGTGTGACCTTACTCATGCGCTTCTGGAAGAAAGGTCAAAAATTCCAATAAACACACTCCTGAACCTTGTGGAAAGCCTTCCCAGAAGAGTTGAAGCTGTTATAGCTGCAAAGGGTGGACCAACGTCATATTAGACCCTGTGGATTAAGAACGAGATGTCACTTAAGCTCACATGCGAGTCAATGCAGGTAAGTGAGTATTTTGGGCAATAAAATGTATTTAGCTGCAGCACGATTGATTTACTCTGCAGAGGGACGGTCAGCTGATTTTAACAGGATCAGCTGCGTTCAGTTTCTTTACTAACCACCACAACAACAATTTTAGGGTGTCAGGAAAACAATAAATATCCAGTTCAAATGGACCACTTAATGGAGGCCATTTCCTCAACGCATCCTTTAATTCCAAAGACATTTTTCACCTTGATGAGAAATCTCATGATGTTTAATTCTCGAAAGAACTCGTCACACTCCTAATAAATACTTTTCATTTTTTATAAACAAGGTCCTGAAATCTAGGTCAAATGGACTTTTAAACCATAACGAAGCTACTTTTGAACAAGAAAATGGAAATAAAGTGGCATATAAGCTTTCGAGGGTTATTCTCATGTATAACTACTTAGACACTTGTAACATCCTTAATGTTTATCATTTAAAATGCTGCCTCAATCATGAAAACAGACCAAGAAATTATTTTAGTCAAAATGTTTGTTTACAGAAATAACACAGCAGCACCACCAGAGCAAAACAAAAACGTAAAACAGGCCAGATTTAGTCCCTGGGGCCACAGTTCAAACAATGCTGCTAAATATTCTCAGCAAGTAAGCTGAGCACACAGTGGGTACTGAAAGTATTCAGACCCCCTTGAATTTTTCGCTTTTTGTTCATTTGCAGCAATTTGCTAAAATCATTTAAGTTGATTTTTTTCTCATTTATGTACACACAGCAGCCCATTTTGACAGAAAAACACAGAATTGTAGACATGTTTGCAAATTAATAAAAAAACAACTAAAATATCACATGGTCATAAGTATTCAGACCCTTTGCTGTGACACTTGTAAATTTAACTCAGGTGCTGTCTATGTCTTCTGATCATCCTTGCATTGGTTCTACACCTTAATTGGAGTCCAGCTGTGTTTAATTAAATTGATTGGACTTGATTAGGAAAAGCACACACCTGTCTATATAAAACCCCACAGCTAACAGTGCATGTCAGAGCAAATGAGAATCATGAGGTCAAAGGAACTGCCCAAAGAGCTCAGAGACAGAATTGTGGTAAAGCACAGAGCTGGCCAAGGTTACAAAATAATTTTTGCTTCACTTAAAGTTCACTTAAGTGCCCTCCATAATCCCTAAATGGAAGAAGTCTGGGACGACCAGAACTCTTTCTAGAGCTGGCCATCCAGCCAAACTGAGCAATTAGGGAAGAAGAGCCTTGGTGAGAGAGGTAAAGAAGAACCCAAAGATCACTGTGGCTGAGCTCCAGAGATGCAGTGGGGAAAATGGAGAAAGTTCTAGAAAGTCAACCATCGCTGCAGCCTTCCACCAATCAGGGCTTTAAGGCAGAGTGGCCCGACTGAAGCTTCTCCTCAGTGCAAGACACATGAAAGCCCGCATAGAGTTTTCCAAACAACACATGAAGGACTCCCAGACTATGAGAAATAAGATTCTCTGGTCTGATGAGACCAAGATTGAACTTTTTGGCCTTAATTCTAAGCGGTATATGTGGAGAAAACCAGGCGCCTCTCATCACCTGCCCAATACAGTCCCAACAGTGAAGCATGGTGGTGGCAGCATCATACTGTGGGGCCATTTTTCAGCTGCAGGGACAGAATGACTGGTTGCAGTTGAAGGAAAGATGAATGCAACCAAGTACAGAGATATCCTGGAAGAAAACCTTTTCCAGAGTGCTCAGGACCTCAGACTGGACTGAAGGTCTACCTTCCAACAAGACAATGACCCTAAGCATACAGCTAAAATAACAAAGGAGTGGCTTAGGAACAACTGTTCTTGAATGGCCCCCCCAGAGTCCTGACTTAAACCCAACCGAGCATCTCTGGAAAGACCTGAAAATGCCTGTCCATAAATGTTCACCATCCAGCATGACAGAGCTAGAGAAGGTCTGCAAGGAGGAATGATAGAGGATCCCCAAATCCAGGTGTGAAAACTTGTTGCATTAGCTCAAAAGGGTGCTTCTCCTCAATACTGAGCAAAGGGTCTGAAAACTTGTGACCATGTGATATTTCAGTCTTTGTTCTTTGATAAATTTTCAAAAATGTCTACAAATCTGTTTTTCTGTCAAAATGTGTGTACATTAATAAGGAAAAAAAACCAACCTAAATGATTTTAGCAAACGGCTGCAAATTAACAAAGAGCGAAAAATTTAAGGGGGTCTGAATACTTTCCTCTGTATCATCAGCTTGTGACACAGTGGTCATGCTAGCAGTCTGAAAACTGCGACCTTTTGACATGCACTTCACAATTTAAATGAAGCTGTTAAGCAGCCATTACGCAGCTGCCACACATCCAATCTGAAATGTCTATTGTGGTGAAGCCTATGGGGGTGGGATAAAAACTGACCTAGAAAATGGTGAAAAACTGTCATACAGCCTAAATCCATTCTGTTTCAGTCTCCTCATATTTACAGCACCTTTATTCCAACATATCATGTATGTTTAGAGTCAGATTTCTGGTTTTTCCATACAGGGGCTTTACCTAAGGTTTTTGCATTTTCCTAATTAAATATATTTTGCATTAGTGTCCCCTTCTGTCATTCTTGGACCCTTTGTGCCTACCTGTTGGTTTGCTTTGATATTTACAGTCACCTGTCTCTTGAAACCTCTCATATTTTCAGCTCTTATTAGCTGATGTCTCTGTTTAGTGCTGAATCCTGCTAAAGTCTCTCCCTGCAGTGACCCAATTTCTCCTCGGAGATCAGTACATTTTCATCTAATCTTTGATGTCCTTGCGTACATCCTGCTATATTCATTCCTTTGCACGACTGTGACAGAGTGGGTTTTGTGAATTTGTGGGAAGCGGAATTTCTTTCGACAACCCTGAACTGAGTCTTGTATGGGGAGGCTGAGTTGCCCCGGTTTCATAACCAAGTAATGACAAACTCACCAGAGCGCCTGCGACGTATGACTCATAAAGATATGATTTTTGAAATGCTAATGAGGTGAAGATTATACAGAGTGGAAGAGCAAGACGGAGCGTTAAAGAGTCAGGCAGAGACAGTAAGACAGAGGGAGAGATTCTCTGCATCTCTGTTTTTTTTTTTTTCTTTTTCTGCTGGAGCTGACATTCTCAGTTTTCTCCTGAATGTATAAGATAGTTTTTAAATAATCTCTTCTCTGGCTTTAGTATTTCATGACTTTGCGATGAGTCAGAGAGGGGAAGAGAGACTTAGAGTTTAGGCAGTAATACTTGCTGCAAAGTGAGAATTCTCTTCTTACTTCTTCCCTCCATCCTCCCTCTCCTCTCTTTTCCTGTTCATCATCTCCTGTGCAGTGAAACAGGGCTAAACAAGGTTAAAGAGAAGGTCAACCACACATGGACACACTTAATCTTCTCCTGTCATTCCAGCCACATGAGACAGCACTCCTCCATGGGAGAGACTCAATTATCTTTAGAATATGCTGTATCTTCTGCATCACTGCTTGATATCCACCGGCGTGTGGAGAGAGGTTTTACCTTAAAACGCTTTATGGGGGTAAAACTGGGGCGCCACTATCTGATTGAAGCCAGATCAACAGTGCTGCTGAGCTCCTCGGCGTATGTGCAGAACAAAGATTTATTTTAGAAAGCGTGCTATCAATCCACACACTATCTCACTCATCTTTTCTCTATTTTTCATCCTGCTGTGACTCAGTTTCTTCCCCATCTTACATCTCCTGTTTTCATGTTCTCTGCTCTCATGTAATTTCTCTCCTCGACGTCTATCCTCTGCCTCCATCTTCTTTGCCTCCCTTTCTTCATTTACAACAGCTTCATCTCTCTTTTGATCCGTTTTTGCCTCCCTGTTTTCTGTCTTTTCCATCTTCCAGCATGTTGAGCTCTTGAAGGTCATTTTAGTGTTAGAGACGGGGGGAGGGGATGATGCAGCTATATGCAACTGCTGCTCTGGATATCTGCAGGAAGACGGATGGATGGATGGATGATAAGAGCAAGAAAGCAGAGAAACAGAAAAGACAGAGGCTGGGGGAGACAGAAATCCCTGCGACCTTTGTCTGCATTCTCATGAGGACACAATGTTTGTGTGTGCAAGCTTGCCGCCCACGTTACATGAGTACACCAATACATGAGGCTACCATTTTGTTTTCATTAGTATTTCCATATGAGTCACCCTTTAAAATGACCTCAGGAACAATTCATTGTCTATTGCAAAGAGGGTAAGAAAAATCCAGTCCTTACAAGCCCAATCTGACCCAGTGCTAACCCCAAAAAGCCCCCTTGAAGTACCAAACTTCAAAGCTAATCCGACATACCGCCCAAGCCGTAAAATTACAACTTCTGAGTCCCTCAGGTGATGCACACCGGCCAAGTGAGTTCTTCCTGTACTTACACTGTAAAAGAGACAGGTGTAATGCAGTGAGTATTATTTTTCGGTCAATCAAGCTCACATTAAGGCTTTTGAAAGCCCTTTATTAAATAATCATGTCATAAAAGTTGTAAAAATGACCCATCAGCTCAATACAGATTATTTCCCTGTAGACATAATGAGCTCACATCAAAGTTACAGGGATTAGGAGCTCAAGGAATCACTGCTTTGCTTCCACTATTGGTCTCAAGATTCAGAGGATTTACAAAAAATCCAGGTGATTTTGTACCTGCAAGTTGAACTTCTGGTCTTTGTCTACTGATCAACTTTCAAAGGAGGGGTTGGAGGCATGGATTAGATGCTGTATCTTGTTTTCTTTGAACAAAAGTGAACCCCTCTTAACATCAGACCAAATCTTGGCAAATTCTCCACACAGGATGGCATTTTTCTTTAGCTTTATTGGACTCATATTAAATGTGTGTCAGCTACATGAGCTCTATCCTACGCCATGGCACAACGTATCAGCACAGGTTTCTTTTATTGCTGTCCACCTGATAATAGTAATGTGTCATTTGCAGAGGTGTGACGAGATCTCACAAGATCAAAATTTCTTGTCGAGGTGAAAACTGTTGGTCTTTTATGCCAGATGCTCCTTACAAATGTGGCACCATTTAATAAGAAAATAAACACACTTCCCAAAGGTATAAGATGTACTACCAAGAAGCATTGTGACAACAAAGAAATAATCAACCAAACACATATTTCCCTACTTTTTATGCAGTTTAGAAAGGTACAGGACTGTGCAGAACTTTAAGACATGTTTGGTTCAAAAATTGAGGCTGGGGGGAGCAGATGGCCCAGCGGTTCAAGGCGTGCCCCATGTACATGGGCAGACTGGGTTCAAATCCAGCCTGTGGCCTTTTCCCGCGTGTCTCTTCTCAACTTTCCCATCCCTGTTTCTGATTCTATCCACTGTCCTCCACTATCATTAAAGGCACTAAGAACCCAAAAATAAATCGCTACATGCAGCATGAACTCTTTTTTTTTTTTTTGGTATGATGTCATGAATGTCGCAAATAAACTATTTTTGCAGCCTTTTAATTAACCTCTTATTTCCAAGTGTTTGAAGATTGACTGTTTTTTAAATTAAACTCACTGAAGTACAGCTATCCAGTTGGCTTGTGAGGTTTTGAAAACTGGATGGTAATTAGGATAGTTATTCTACCTGAGCACTTTATACTGTTTTGTATTGGATCCGATGGTTGCTTAGTAGAGTGCACACTGGAAAGGTCAAGGCAGCAGTAATAAGAAAAATGGGTTAAGTGGAGACTAATTTTCTATTTCATAACGAGCACAGATTACATGTAAGGACTGTTATTATGCTGCTCTTACAGCTCTTACAGTCATCCTTATCCTTAAGTCAAGACATGCTAGTATAATGGCTTCTGGACCTATTTTTCTTCTCTCTTACATGTGCTATGGTTAAAATGTATCGTAACTGCATGAGTGACAAATGTTGAGGAGCAATTTGTATCCAAATGGAATGAAAATATGGCTCTCATGTCTATGGAGGCCATAAGACCTCTACAAGGGAGAAGCATTTCTTTCCAATAGGCCTGCATCAGTGATCTCTGTAAATGTCAGGAACACAAGGAAGGTTTCACCTTCAGATGAACTGCTACATAAATCTACAATTTTTTTTTTTTTTTTTTTTTTTTTTTTTTTTTGCAAAAATGGTCACCATCAGACATACAGGTTTCAGCTAGCAGCAAAGGTTTGGCTATTACAGGGTTTAAAGTGGCTCAGTATTTTAAAAAGTCTGAGCCGCTTCTCTCCAGTGTGGTAAGTGTATGAAAGGAGATGAGGCTGAAAGAGTGCTGCAACAGAGCCGAGCCTCACTCAATCCCTGCTGCTCAAACCGCTGCACTGAATGAACGTGAATGGAGGTGGCTAATAATCCGTGGAATTAAATGAATGGGAGTCATCTCCTCTTGTGGATGTTCAAACTTGACAGCATAATATAGATTAGTAGCACTGTGAAGGGAGATAATATGAAGAGTGGGTGCATGAGTTTGCATGTGCAGTTAGGCTTACGGCTATACCTGTGTCCCATATATATATACATATATATATATATATATATATATATATATATATATATATATACTTAGCTTCCCTCCATCCTGTCTCAATCAAGCCCCTCAAACAGGCGGTGTGCATCGTCTGCTCTGATTCCCTCAGTGACAGTGACTGGGGTGACCCTGGCATTTATGCACTAATGAAAACAATCATGGGAAATATGTTAATCTGCCCGGCTGTGGTTGGCTGAGACAAACTGTGCTCTTTCAAAAAGGCCAGCTGCTCCTGTGAGTAATCACCTATGGCAACTGAATCCATTTAACCATAACCACCATGGCATAAGCATTTGACCCATGCATGTGCTCTGCTTCACCCGCTCTGCAGCATTAGGGAGATTGATATGTAGGGGTTTTGCCATCAGGTCACAGAGCTTAGATAATCCTAAGTGTCCCCACAACAGCAGGTAACAGATAACAACAATAAGAGAGGATAAACTTGTGGTTACGACATTTGTGGGAACATCATTGTCAAGTTGGAATGACTCTGTTCAACTCTGCAAAGTGAAGCTGATTTGTTACACACGGTAGACTATTCCTGGTAAACCTGAACGAATGATGAAATGAGCTGAACTCTTCTGCAGAGTGGTGAACCCAGTATGGCTGCTGAAAGTCAGCTGATAATAGCTGCAGGGAATGGAAACACTCATCCTGGTACAGACCTAATTCCAACTAATCACAGAAGAATACATAGCAAGTTTTATGCATAATATGGCAAGAGTGGATTTGTTTGACATTTTTAAATGAGTGGGATAATGTGGTGGTGCATTCAAAGTCCGCTCAAAATTCAGAAGGAAATGCTGAAATTGATGGTTTATACTGTATAAACAGAATAGAGATAGAAAATCCACTCCACTCTCTACAGTTATCATAGCCCCTTTTCTAAATCATATGATTTTATTACTTCTCACTATTCTCTGCCCGCATTAACGCTGATGCATCATGCTGCTGCTATGAAAGCTTAACCTCCTCCACCCCAGCCCCCTCCTGTATAGCATAAAGCTTGTTGCACCCTCATATTCAGATTCATGCTACTATGGATTAGTTGTATAACAAGAGTGTTCCTAACTGAAATAAATTTTTGTTTTTTACAATGTAATGGAGTAGCCAATATTACTTTCCCCAACATATACTTGAGTAAAAGTAAAATTACTGATTTCAAGATGTACTTAAAAAATCTACCAACTTACAGTAATTTAAGTAAAAGTCCAGCCCTTAATGCTTACTTAAAGAGTAACCGAACCTCATAGTTTCATGGTGCATAATTCCTTTAGAATGTCATAGACTGGCTTTCCCTTATCATTCACAGCATCACACAGTTCTTATCTGCTTTACAGATTTTATTATTAGGCTAACATAATATCGTAACCATTCAAGGTAAACTAACCATGAGCTACCTGTGTGATATGAAAATATACGGTCATGTAGATGACACAAGCTCGTACATAAAAAAAAAAAAAAAAAAACAGATCTAATTCTCAATCTTGGGCAACAGCACTAAATTTCCCATGATCCAACAGTGTCATGTCGACATCTCTGATTGGTGGAGCCCCAGATTTTGGCTGCAGCTGCACCTAGTGAAGGTATGTTCCTGTTTAACTCTGTGGAGACAACCTTATACACTATAGTGCCAAAAGTATTTGCTCACCTGCCTTGACTTGCATATGAGCTTAAGTGACATCCCATTCTTAATCCATAGGGTTTAATATGATGTCAGTCCACCCTTTACAGCTATAACAGCTTCAACACTTCTGGGAAGGCTTTCCAAAAGGTTTAGGAGTGTGTTTATGGGAATTTTTGACCACTCTTCTAGGAGAGCATTTGTGAGGTCACACACTGATGTTGGACGAGAGGGCCTGGCTCTCAGTCTCTGCTCTAATTCATCCCAAAGATGTTCTATCGGGCTGAAGTCAGGACTCTGTGCAGGCCAGTCAAGTTCATCCACACCAAACTCTCTCATCCATGACTTTATGGACCTTGCTTTGTGCACTGGTGCACAGTCATGTTGGAACAGGAAGGGGTCATCCCCAAACTGTTCCCACAAAGTTGGGTGCATGGAATTGTCCAACATCTCTTGGTATGCTGAAGCATTCAGAGTTCCTTTCACTGGAACTAAGAGGCCAAGCCCAGCTCCTGAAAAACAACCCCACACCATAATCCCCCCTCCACCAAACTTTAAACTTAGCACAATGCAGTCAGACAAGTACCGTTCTCCTGGCAACTGCCAAACCCAGACTCATCCATCAGATTGCCTGATGGAGAAGTGCGATTCGTCACTCCAGAAAACATGTCTCCACTGCTCTAGAGTCCAGTGGCGGCGTTCTTTACACCACTGCATCTGATGCTTTGCATTGCACTTGGTGATGTATGGCTTGGATGCAGCTGTTCGGCCATGGAAACCCATTCCATGAAGCTCTCTTACGCACTGTTCTTGAGCTAATCTGAAAGCCGCATGAAGTTTGGGGGTCTGTAGCGATTGACTCTGCAGAAAGTTGGTGACCTCTGCGCACTATGCGCCTCAGCATCCGCTGACCCCGCTCCATCATTTTACGTGGCCTACCACTTCGTGGCTGAGTTGCCAATCACTTCCACTTTGTTATAATTCCACTGACAGTTGACTGTGGAATATTTAGGAGTGAGGAAATTTCACAACTGGACTTGTTGAACAGGTGGCATCCTATCACAGAACCACGCTGGAATTCACTGAGCTCCTGAGAGCGACCCATTCTTTCACAAATGTTTGTAGAAACAGTCTGCATGGCTAGGTGCTTGATTTTATACACCTGTGGCCATGGAAGTGATTGAAACACCTGATTTCAATTATTTGGATAGGTGAGTGAATACTTTTGCCAATACAGTGTATGTCACATTGCACCAGACCAGCAGTTAAAAGCTTTTCAAAAATATTCAGTAGAAGCAGATTGTTTCAACCTGTAGAGGGCAGTTACTGAAATATTTTAAACACAAAGTGTAGAATTTCAATAATTTATTCTTAAATGTTTGGAGTTGGACCCTCAATGATCAGTTATTTTGGTGGTTTCCTAAACATTATGTTTTGTAGTGAAAGGCTATTTTGTCAAAAGAAAGCCACATCAGAAGTCTCCAGCCAGGGCAGAGGGGAGCTCTCTGAAGGCCCATATGGTTGAAATGTGAAGAGGTAAAGGTTCAAGTTCTTGTCTGTCACTGTTCTCAGGTAGCTGTAGCCCTTGTCTGTCTCCACAATTGCTTCTTTATTATAGTGAAGGTTGAGAGGAAGGTTTTCCAGGGGATGCCATAGGCTATATCTAATTTCAACATATAACCTGAAGGAGATGTTGTGGCAACACTTTACAGAGTTGTGCAACTGACCTTTTTATTTTCAACCTCACCATCATTCAAGCAGTGTCATCTGAGACCTCAGAGGGATGTCTGATGTCAAACTGCTGCTGTTGGCTGTATATCGAATGAACAGTAATGGGTATGGTACAAAAAACAATCACAGTAAGAATCATGTTTGCATCCTCTGAGCCCAACTAAATAGTGCAGGCTTCCTTTAGACAGTGAGGAGAGTCTAATGTCAGGGTTATGCCAGCATCCTTCCTCTTGTCTGACATGTCAGTGTCTGCCTGTCTAATCTGAATTTAAAGACAAAGAAAAGTTTTCTACGAACATTTCTACAAAAAGCAAACACAAACTATGACATACTGAGAGCATGCTCTGACAAGAGCAGAGAACTTGGTTGATAAGGTTAAAGGTGGGGCACTAAATCAGACATACAAAGACACTGTCAAGAATGTAACTCTCACACTGACTGCTTCCTTCATCTCACTAAAAGATATTAAGCTTTAAAATGATTATTGCTATTATCTTATTTAGTACAGATTCATTTACAAAATGCACCTTTAAGAACTGTTAGGGCACTATGTTAAGGCTTATATCAGTTTAAAACAACTTAGGAGGTAGACAGAGGATCATAGAAGTTAGGGTTATTGTATAGATGTGCATACGGGCAAAGTACTCATATTTGATAAAGGTAAAGAACACCAGGAATTACTCTGACTAGAGTGATGTAGAGCAGCCAACAAAACCTATTGAGATAAAGACAGGATGTCTTGCCATGAATAAAGGTGCAGCCAGTATTTGCTATATATCAGACCAGACACTCCAGAGAGTCACAGGCTCTGTTTACATGACACCAATATCAGCCACAATTGGTACTGGTAAATCAAACTCTTGACAAAGCCAGTTGGGAAAGAGTAAAGAGTAAAGTCGTCTCAGACTGGCTTCAAAAGCTGTTTGAGTCTGCCTATTGTCAGCAGACGGCTGACGTCACACAGGCTTTGTCCAATTCTTCTTACAGTCTATGGTAAAAATGCAGCTAGGGGTTGACAGATGGCAGGGAAGCAGTCAAACCACAGTGCAGTCCTCATGGACTGGAGATGGGCCCAATGGAAGTTTGTTCCACAGGACTTGTATAAACTGTATAAACTGGAAGCCAGTTTAAGACCGCGGGGTCTTAGAAAGTATTAAAAGTAGGTAAATCAATCAGACCAAAGTGAGGACTTTTAAAAATATCATAAATGCAAGACAAGGTCTTAAAACTTGTTTTTTATTCATAGAGTTATCTAAAGAGGTTGTAGGCTTCAAAATGCTTTGAAATCGGAATTAGAATATTATTAGTGTCCTAAAATGGGCATTTATACCTTGTATTTTTATTTTCAAAACCTACTTGTAGTCTGTTCGACTTTTTAGCTTTAACTGCAGTGCAAAACTTGTTAATACTCTAGGTACTTCCAGACTGTGGTACAAGTACTTTTACTAGGGATGGGTATCGAAAACTGATATTGACGTGGTATTAGTAAAAAGACGTTATATACCTTTCAGACTGAATTACAGCACAGATATTAATACAAATGTACAGCAAGAAAATCATTATGGAAACAATGTGATTTATGTGATAAGTTACACAGGTTTCCTTTTCTTATCACATGTTTGACTGGCATTTTATAAAGATCTTACATGACTCATTTATGATACCCAGACAGCATTTATTCCCCCCACTGGTCTTGAAAAAGGTCATAAAAAGCTTGGCTACTTAGAGCATTCACATTCAAAACAAAAGCTGATTCCCTTCACATTCACATGCTGATGATGGAGGTTGCTTTGTAAAATGTCCAGCTTACCCCACTTTCCTCTTCATATTTATGCACTGATGCAGCAGTGAGGGTAATCTGGGGTTAGTGTCTTGCCCAAGGATGCATCAACATGTGTGGACATGTGGCTGCAGGATTGAGCCCCCAACCTTTCATTTAAAGACCCTGTAAAGTGAAAATAAATCTGTATTTAGGTTTGTTGTATGACAGGTCACTGTCTTATGAACCCCTTCACTCAAATTTAAGTCAAATAAGACATCTCTAGGTTTATGAAATTAAGCTTCAAAATCATGAAAAATAAGACAGTAAAATGTGCTCCAGGATAGTGTGGGTGTGTCTGTTGAATGAGCTGAAGCCACGCCCACTCAGGAGAAATAGGATCCTCTCAGATTTAAAAAATGTTTAACAATCTGAATGTTGACCTTATGATCAGAGTTCAGCTGCCTGGCTCTGTGCCAGAGAAGACACAAAGTCAGTTTTCTGGCTCAAATCTCTGTGTGATACTTCAAATGATCCATAGACCACCGTGCCTGATAGAGTTGGCAAATTTACCTCACAATGAACAAAAAAGCATTTGACGGACTGTTAACTTTCAATAAAGGCAGTGACATCAGCTAACAACAGACTGAACTGAGATGAACTGCTCTGTGATTTTAGATTGTAGTGGCAGAGGGGCGGGATCATTCCCCACTGTGGGCTCATGATGTCATGAGCCCACATATTGGCCCCGCCCACATGAAACCAATCCAGGAAAGAGGTGAAAAACTTTTAAACAGTCCTAATCAAGAATTCAGTCACATGCCAATCTCAGTGTTTTCATATGTTTACAGCTACCATATTCCAACATATCTAGTGTGTTAAGACAAAAACTGTGGATTTCACTTTACAGGGTCTTTAAGAGACAACTGACTACCACTGAGCCGAAGGAAGGAGTGGTAAAAGCATGTGATAATATTAGTATTGAGACCCCAAAATTCTGGGAAGCAGCTTCCAAAGAGGATTAAAAAGAAAAACAGGACTGACTTGAGTCGCTGTAGTGAGGTTCCAGTGATGAAAAATTAATATCTAATGATGGATAAGAAGGCAAACATTGGTGTTTTGTGATGAGCTGTTGACTAGAGGATCTATCAGAAGAGCCAAGCTTGTATAGATAATAATAAAGACACCAGCTTTGAACTCTCACTGTACTTATTTTGATTGATATAGCCTGGATCCTCTTCAAAGAGTCCTTGAAAATCTTTTTGGCAACCACATACTGCAGACTCGACATTTAATGGTCAATTTAGAATTTAACACAGACATCACGGTTCATGACATTACATCTGTTAACTCGTTTATGGAGTTCCTGAAGTTTTAACAATTAAATGTAGACCTTTGTCCTTTTTTATTTATGTGATGTGAGTGCTGTGTAATGTTTTGTTTTCCTTGTGCCGTTTCAGAAGTCAACTCAGGGCTCTCAGTAAACAAATTTAGACGCCACCTTCAGTGCCACTGGTGCAAACGCGCCGCTGACACGTGTCATGCCTCCCGGTCTTTGTCTTGACTCTGGCAGGATAAGCATCCACGCTGTGAATAATCACTTTAATAACGACAAACAGTCTGGGTTTGTGCGTGCGCTCGGTTTAGCTACAAGGATCAGATGACGTCAAAACCAGGACATGGACGTATTTCTGTCCCTGGTCCCCTGTTTTTTTGGGAGGTGGGCATGTGGGTGGGTGACATGATGCCAGGAGCAGAAGTGACAACCTTGTGGCTGAAATATGTCTGTGCTAGAGAGGGAGACAGACCGTATTTAGTCATGCTAAGGGGCAGGACAAAGATACAAAAAACAGAAGCAACAGTAAGTGACAGAGGGGAGCCGGGGCAAAAGTAGAGGGATTAGTCATTATCAAGAGGAGTTGTGTATTATACGCACAACCACACGCACACGGATGCATGCACACAAAAGGAAGTAAAGCTTTCTTGGTCTCCAACATACATCCTCTGTTCCTCTGTATTTGTGGCATAAGAAATCTAAGATTGCTCTATGTGTGTGTGCTGTGTGTGAGTGTAGCCTACAGGGCAGACATCTTTGTCCTCAATTGAATACTGCTGTCACCGGCCCATGAATTATGGAAGTGTTTGGAAGTGACAAAGCACGGCTTACAGCCAAGAGACACTTTTATTGAGTTGTGAGATGTGATGGGCGTGTGCATGTGCGTGTGTGTTATTGTGGGTTTCTTTACAGACAGATCACCTTTCTCTCCACCTCTCCTCCTCGTCTCTCTGCCATCACATCCTCTCCTCTTCGCACCACCCGCTAACATACAGCTGTGCCGCAACAAAACAAATAGAGCTTTGAATGATGATTCCTGAGTGACAGCCAGCAGCTCGTAGGCACACTCACCCTCTGCATATTGTTCTATATGCAATCCTCATCCATCCCAGTTCATTCTCCTCCAAACTGCTGTTGAACTTTTGTGTGTTCTTCTCAACTGAGGGGCTATTTTTCCCATTTTTAACATGCATCAATGCTGCACATCCAGCTCCTGTTGCTTGTTGAAGAGAAAATAAATAGGTCATGTCACATGAGGTAAACTGTGGATGTCATTTTCTGAGGCAGTTTATTTCTTTTCAAAAGCAAAACTGTGCCATATTAGGTTACTATAGCAACACAGGTGGATGGGATTCACAGAAGGAATCCTTGAAATCTGGTGTGGGAAGAAAATACACAGATCCATATAAAGAACAAAACAGACATAATTTAATGCTAACTGAATAAAAAGTTTTATTTGAAGGATGCAGCTGATGCAGCCTTCAGGCATGAAAAATAAAATTGAATAATTTACATAATTTAATATTAATTCAGAATTTAGACAGAGATTACTAAATTAATCAAGCTTTTATTACTGCATTTAGTATGGTACTTTTCTCTTTATATCATTCAGTTTCTAAAAGCCAAGGATGCTATAAACTATCGTTGATGAGCTTGAAGGTTCAACATTTATTTGGAAAGTTGTTATAAATCTCAGAGCATTTTAGGCATTTGTCATCCATCACCATGTAGTGTAATCTCTCTGCAAGTTCAGTCCAGCCAGAGGTTATATTACTCCTTGGCAAATTTCCTTTTCCATAAGGCATTTTATGTCTGCAACATAAATGCAGTAATTTTGCAGTCAGTTTACTGCTCCACATAGGCCTGCTTACTGTACAACCAAACCCCACCTGTAACAGTTGCAAACTCATGCTGAAATGTGGTCCATAGCAACCTCCTAAACCCCATCACCAAATCCAAGCACCGGACCTTGGGGGATCGAGCTTTTGCCATCGCTGCCCCCACCCTCTGGAACTCAATCCCCCTCCATATCAGAAACTCTGACTCTCTGCTCACTTACAAACAATTACTCAAAACTTACCTGTTTAACAATGCATACGATTCCTAACCATTCATATTTTTCCTCCTGTCCCATTTATGTTGTGTTTATGTTTTTGTTTTGTTCTGTAAAGCGTCTTTGAGTTTCCTTGAAAAGCGCTATATAAGTCTGATGTATTATGATTATTATTATAGCTGACTTTGGTAGATAGCCAGCTACATAGATAGATAGATAGATAGATAGATAGATAGATAGATAGATAGATAGATAGATAGATAGTCGTTTATTGTCATTGCATTGTAAAAATCCAATACGTTTGGCAGTCTCCTCTGTAGCAGCAAACACAGTTGTCCAAGCGGTGATTAGAAATCCGCAGCCTCACGTCATCCATTGTACTGGCAAGGGAGTGGGCACCCTGGAGACAGAAGTTTGTGTGGGGCTGCTCTTAGCCTAGCCTGCAGCCCAGCTTATTTGCCTTGCATCCGCCTTTTTGCACAACGCCGTCTCTGTCTCCACCCCACCGGCTGTAGGTGACGTGCTGCTCCACATCCTCCTCCTTTCAGTCTCCGAGTGCCTCGGTCTGTATCCTGTTCTGTATAATCTCCGTTGGGAAAGATGTAAACTCCATTTGCACGCTGTCAGTTCTGGAGTAAGTGTAGAGCTTTGTTTTGCTGCTAGTGATGGCGCACCGGGCCGCTGTGTTCATACACACCAGCCCATGCTACCTTAATAGGTCGCATTCAGTGGTCTGTTAATCAGACAGTGTTCTGTGGCAGTTACTGGCAGTTGTTGTTAGCTTTCAAGCTAGCCAGGAGTTGTAGTTGAGACTGAGGTCTTCATTTGGTGTGTGTAGAAGACTTATTAACATGTACAAACTTAATGTAAACCAGTTACTTCTGAATTCTGTCAGTGCACAGATCCCAACCAAACATTTTGGCTCCTCAGCAGACCACTTTTTCTCCATTTTTCACTCGTCTTCATAACCTAGAATATGACACACCCACTGATGATGTCATGGCTTTCAAGGAAGAGCCAACTATTTTTTGGTTCCAGCTAAAACCCACCTTTCAGGTTCCAAACCTTTTTTTTTTTCTGTTTGAACGCACTGGCCACTTCAAAATGAGGTTCAGGAACCTGAACCGGCACAGCTATACAAAATAGAACGCACATAGTAGTTCCCCAGAAGCAGAAAAGAAAGGGACTCTTGTAAATGATGATGCAAAGTTGAAGAGCAAATGCTCTCCTGTTAGAAGCTGTTAGGATTCATGTCGTTGGCAGGTAAGGGTGTCAAACTGGACGATGATGGAAGAAAAGCTCTAACATGCTAGTTTCATTGAATTGCGGTCCCGGGGCGCCTTGGACGAGTAGTTAATTTGTGTCTATAGTTAGCTAAAGTCCAGCCTTACACCTAACAATTTTTCCTCCGATTTCAAAGTTGCGGACAAAATTCCAAAGTCTGAGTAAAATCATGAAAGTCTTGCTAAAGTCGCAGCTCGCTCCTGTTGTCTCAGTCGTTAGGTGTAAGGTGGTCATAAGACTCGATTTTAGCCGTTTAAAGGCGGTCTTTCTTCAGCCTTGGCATTAGGATAATATCAAACGTTTGATTTTGTCACAAGTCTTCAGTCTGGTCGAATGAAAATTGTGTTTCTCAGTGACACAACCGTTGCCCACGACCAATGGGAGCCGGTGTTGTGTGTAAGCACATTAATTCACTTCCTTCTTCAAAATATGAACATGAGCATAGATCAATCTAGAGCCACTAAATGTCCGCTCAGAACTCAAGAGACTGAAAAAATTTTCTGCTCAGAGCTGCAGTCAGATCTCTGCACCTGTGTGTTTGTGTGCCTTGTCTGTCAATTCATTTCAGGCTGACATGACAAGTATTGACAGGGACAATGACAGGGATTTTCTGAGCCAGATCAGTTTGTTTCCGTGGTGAAACTACTCACATTTTCTACGGTACTTTATTCTGAAGTGTTTCAGGGATAGTTCTTCGGTTGTTGCAGTAACATGCAAAGTTGCTTTGATGTTTAACTTTCCTTTCGTTTCTACTCGATGTAAATGATTTAAAAACATCAGATTAGAGAAAGAGATATTACCTCAAACGCGATCTCCATCTCCTTCTACATCTTGCTGGTGATGTCACAAGCCCACAGTAGGGAATGACCCCGCCCCTCTAACACTACAACATAAAATCACAGAGCAGTTCATCTCAGTACAGTACAGTTAGCTGATGTCACTGCCTGTATTGAAAGTTAAGTGTCGGTTAAATGCTGTTTTTTTTTTTTTTGTTTATTGTGAGGTAAATTTGCCAAATCTATCAGCCACAGTGGTCTATTGATCATTTAAAGTATCGTAACAGAGATTTGAGCCAGAAAACAGACTGTCTCTTCTTCTAAGGTCAACAAAAGGTCAAGAGGCAAGCTAATGGTGTAAGTGTTATCCTCAATTTGGATTATAGCATTTTTTTATTTTAGAGGAGCATTTTCTCCCAAGTGGGCGTGGCCTCAGCTCATTCAACAGACACGGTCACACCATCCTGGAGCAGATTTTACTACCTCATTTGACATGATTTTGAAGTTTAATTTTATACATAAGGATTATTTTCTTGACTGAAAATTGACTTGAAAGTTCATAACACAGTGACCTATAGTATAACAAACCTAAATACAGATCTATTTTCACTTTACTGGGCCTTTAACAGATGATCACTTAATACTAGCATTAGCAAAATAATGGCGGAGAAGAAAAGATGTAAAAAATGCATAAACGTGATAAGAACAATTGAGCTTGAACCGTGTTTTAATTCACTTTAAGATTCAAGTTTCTTTAATTATTGTAATTAGCTGAAGATGCTTCAAATATGCTATAAAAGTATTTTTTGTGCATATTTCATTAAGCTTTTAAATGTTAAATGATACTTTACATCTCTTTAATGCACAGTAGATGGAACAGATGATGAAATTATCACTTTTGTTTAAGAAACAGAGAATGTGTTGTGAATCAGGAACGGGTTTGAATTGAAAATCAGGATCAAATCAAATCATGAGACACAAAAAGACTCCCGTCTTTAGGAAACAGCCTGCTTTGTCTTCACTTACAGTCCCCTATACCATCCAGGAGATTCCTCTAATGCTCTACTCCAAACATACAGTTCTGAAATCAGTTCTTAACTTTCAGTTTGCTGTGAAAACTTTGCAACAAAAACATAACTACATTGCTAAAAAGAGCCTGGAGCATTAATAAGCACCACACACACATTGCCTCTCTGCGTCTCTTTCACACAAAAATACATACACAGTCTGTGGGCATAAACTGAGTGTATTCCCTGAAATACCCTGAAGTTGTTATCTTAAAGTGGCATCCTGGAGCTGGAGGATGGAAGGGTGCGTGACTTGTGGAGCAGATTTAGAGTGTCCCCAAAGAGTATAGTACAAACAGACATGTACGCAGTCGCACACACGCGCACAGGGCACATACAAAGGCAAGTGAACACAGGCACAAAGGTGAACGCACAATACTCACCATGTCTGCTCATAGGAGCAGACTCACACATTATATAACTCAAACTGACATACTCACATGGCCCTAAGTCATCATTTTTTACTTCCTGTACCATAATTAAGAGATACTCAGGAGACCTCCTGTTTTCATCATTCCTGATATGACCTGGAGGGAAGCGTGCCTCCATATGCAGAAAACAAATCCTAACAGCATTTTTAACCCACCATTCTTATTTTGCATCAGTATAATTGGTTTGCATTTTTCCTCTCTGCAGTGAAGATGTAATGAAACTAGAGGTGTCATGAAGTCCTGAGCTCCTCTTCTCCATCATATTCCCATACTTTTATAGCTCTAACTTTCCAGAACGATCCATAAAACCTACTCGGGTTGAACCTGAGGCTGGCACCATAATAGCCCCATGAGATGGAGCAGTAAATGGAACTGAACAGTGGAGAGGAGGGATATATGCACCTCTCTCTGCTGAAGTGGAAAACATTGACCCAAGTCTGAATCATTGATGAACAAAGTGAGGGGAGGACAAACTTGAAGAGATACTCCCACAGAATTTCGGCTGATTTTCTTCTCTATCAAAAAAAAAATAATAATCAAGGTCCAAATTATGTTTTAAATTGCAGACGGAGTCATTTTTTTTGCTGATATTCTCTGCACAGTTTCCACATTTTTTGGACTTTGATGTCCTGAGCTGCCTTTCTTTCATAAATCAAGGAGACATTTCCCCCGCTGTGAATAATCTGGAAAATCAAACAGAGCTGATTTCCAGTCGTCTGTTCTGCTTTAATAGCAGTAGCTGTGGGATACTTTCATCTGGAGGAAGTTAACTTTTTACCTGTTTTATCAAAGACTTTAAAAACTCAAAAGCCTGTTCTTATCTTCTGGTTTAAGTTAAAAAAGAGGACTAATAATTACAGGATAGAAAAATTAAGTAAGAGCAAGGAAGACTGCAGATTGGACTAATTCAAATTCATCCTCAAATTTAAATGGATTTCTAAGAGGAGTAGCTTATTTTTCCTCTAATACCCATATAAGTTTCAGCATCATCCAGCACCATATGATACACAAGGCTAGTTAAACACCGTGACATTAGAAATACTGCTCCGTGTTGCTTTCCCAGCACAGGTCAAGCCGTCTTCAGCCTCAGCACTTCATTTCCCGTCATTAAGCCGACTGTCTGTAAAGCTGTCCACAAGGATTTGACATCAATTCTAATTTGTTGTACTTTGAAGTCTGATTAATTCACAATTACTGCAAGAAAAAAAGGGGGCAGAGGATGTAGAGGGCAGTGAGAACGAGTGGGCGTGCAAAAGAGAGAAGAAGAAGTGAGCAGCAGTGGCGCAGTCTCATGAATGCAGAGCAGGGTTTAGCCAATATTGCTGTCTGAAGGCTGATTACGATCTTCTACAGCTACACAGGCAGGCAACTGATAGTTGTGCAATTATTTTTTGGCAGGCTCATTTCATGCTCAAATAAATAACAGTTAATGTTAATGTGGCTTCTGATAATCAATAATTCTCACAAATACTTCTCGGGATTCTAACTTGGTTTCTCATCGTCGTCCATTGTGGTGCTGATCAATGCCATCATGTTTCTGAGCGAGCATCAGAAGACGAGCTCAGGACAGGCTGAGATTTAATAAAAGTCTGATATCTGCATCCTGTGCACAAAGGCAAGGTGGGGATGAAATAAAAAGTGAGACGAGCCATTGTGGGGAAGATTTATTGAGTCACGTCCATCATTACAAAGAGTGCAGTACAAAGACAGCTTTAGTAGGCTGTTAAGAACAGTAGGCGAGGGGTTCAGACACCAGGCTCAGGATTGAGTGATGAGAACAGATATCTGAGAAAGCTCATCTTCTTAGCAATGAGACTGAAAGCTCACCCTGCACAGCATCTAATCGAGGATGACCTTTGCAGGCAGTTACAGAGGAATTAGACAGCACTGGGCTTAGTCTACTTGATTGCAGAGATATCGGAGAAAGGCTTTGGTAATATATGCAACTAAGATACATTTTTGATGCTTTAATGTCAGCAACATCTTCATGCAAATAAGTCTTTCACCTCATGATATAAGTCAAACAAAACAGTTTTAAAAAAAAACTTTTTTTGTGACTTTCAGTTTTTATTTCCTAATAAACAAATCATTCAGAACACATAGAGTACATAACACAGTCAGTTAGGCTACAAAACCCCTAAAACCATAACTAAAAGGCACAGCATACCATTGTGGCTTAAAATGAAATTAAGGTGAAACAACTGAAACATCACAGTATATCTTATCTCCTACCTATGCCTTTAAGCCACTTGTTCTTCACTTTGGTTTATTTATAGTCTAAAGATACATCCCCACTTCATGATATATTCCTAGAACATTGAGTTTCAGACTTTTCAAAACAGTATTCCTGCAGACCACAGCCCTCAGACCACTTATCTTGCAGGCCACTACTGTGTGATGCTACCTCAGTCAGGACGGAAATACATGCTAAGGTGAGAGTTAGCATGACAAAAGTTAAATTTAAAACATGACCTGCAAAACCTTATTACAAAATGTTTAAAATATGCTGAGTCCAGGAAATAAGCTTGAAACAAGAAAAGACTCCAATGCAGCTAACATAGATAAGGCTAAAGCTAACAAAGTTATGTTGGCTATGTAAGCTGTATATATAAATTAGCTGAAGACTGTACACCTTTTACAGTTTTGAAAATCTCATAAACCCATAATTTATTAACGTAAAATAGCTATGCAGCTTCTGTAGCTAATGCTAAAGAAGTTTTGTTAGCATTAGCAACATTTGTTGTAGGTTTGTAAAAGCTAGAGCTAACAGAGCTGCATTATATCATATAGTAACGTTAAATAGGTAGCTAGTGAAGCTGCACAAAGCTAAAGGGAGCTACTTTCCATGTAACTTTCTCTAAAATGGGTCTACAACTGAATTAGACCTCTGACCTTTGGTTTTTCACGTTTTAGAGATTGAATGTTGCTTTGTCTGTAATGGCAATGTGGTCATTTCATGGATGTAAATGCCAGACTTTGTTCATGAAATAAAAATGAATTAAAAAATCTAAAACAGCAAATATGTCACATAAAAACATAGAACTAGCAAATGAAGTCCTTTCTGTCCTGACAAGGATGGAGTCTCATATAGCGGTCTGTAAGAGGGGAGTGTCTTAGAGCTGTGATCTACAGTCAGACCCCACTCTACTTTTTCACCTGAGGCACACCTAAGATCAAGCCAGAATCTCAAGGCACACCATAATCTTATCCATGCAAAGTAACCTATTTGACGCGTTATGGTATCTTTACTCATTGTATTGTTGTTATAACTTATGGTTGTACAAACTTACACAGCACACCTAGACCTGCCTTAAGGCACATCAGTGTGGCTTGCCCCACCATTGAGAGCCACTGTCCCAGGGTATACAGCAATGAACATTGACAACGTAAAACTGCATCTTTATCCTATACTGACTAATCTTGGAATATGACTATAGCACATGTAGCAGTGCACCCTTATCAACACAAAACTTTAGTTGTAGTCAAGTAGTCAAGTCTTTTCAGCCTAGCGTAAAAAAAACTGTTCAACGTCCAATAAAATTGGTGCAGCAATTTAGATTTAAAAGGCTCACTGTTATAATCTCTCGACATTGTCTGAAAGTTGACGTCACTTTATAGACACTCCTATTTATCATAAAATATCCCCAAACCTCATCCCCAGCAAAGCCTAAAGGCTGTGACATCTCTATCTCTTCCGTATGGTATCATGCTGCTAATGCCCTTTATCTAGTGTCTGTAAAGCTTTACTGAATTTTTCAGCTTACCTTGGATTGTGAAACTTTTACCATAAAAACTTTTGCAACATATGAGGTAATTAAAGATATCTCCATAGTTGGGACTGGGGTAAATTGGAGTGTTTTTTGAGGTCATCAAATGATTTAAGAGTACTGTCACAATATAGATTCTCTTTGATAAGAAAGTTTAATCTTAACAGCTAGGATTCATATACAATTTTACTTTATACACCATGCTACCTGCTACTGGTAAAGCTGCAGAGATAGTCTTAAGGCAGAACTATTATTCATTAAATTGATCCTTAGTTGCTGAATAAAGGATGTGGCAAAATATTGATATAGTTTCACTCTGACGTGTGACAAATTTGATCCACTGGTGCCAAGATTGAACATTTTTCACAGATTTCCCTGGCAATTTGACTCATCATAACTTCATGTTTCCTCACAGTGACACTATGGATGAGGCTAATGTAAATGGAAGTCAGTCCGCCTGATAAGAAGTTAACAGTGGGATGAAAGAAGAAAACAGTGGGACATTGTCAAACAATAGCACAGAAGTAAAGAGATGAAGCATGAAGAGATTAAATTGACATCTAAGTAGTGTATAAATAAGTTCATTTATCCTGCACTTTACTTTCTTAGGGTTATTTTATATTCTTCAGTTAATCTGGCACTTTTGGGTGCTTATGAGAGATTGCTTATGACTAACGACACTCTAACCTGGCAGTTTTAGCAGTCCTTTACGTACTTGTAAGCTAAAAACCATTATACAAAATAAAAATGCTTGCTTGAATGGAATGCACTTTGTTTATTGCCATGGAAAGATAGTGTATCCAAACCATATATTTGAATATTTAATGGGTAATACAGAATCAGAGAAAAACAGATACAGAGTGTGGAGTAAGAAACTTCCTGTTTCACTGAAGAGCCTTAATGTGAAATTAAAATAAAAATACAAACCTTGTGTCGTAGCACGTTTCAAGATTTTACAGCTTTTGTCACAAGGTTTTGTTAGGCACCCTCATGTATCAGTCTCGAGTCTCTTTGTGACCAAGCACAGCATCATAGATCTTCCCTGTGAGGCGGTGCTGGATGTTTGTGAAGCCTGCAGCAGCCAGCAGGGAAGTGTACTGAGCAGCCGTCCTCTCTCTGCCTTCAGTCTGTACCAGCATGTTCAGAGAGTAGAGCTGCGCTGTTAGCGGGCCAGAACCGTCCTCATTTAGTAACGCTTCCACCAGCAGCACAGCTCCTCCTGCAGGATGGGCCAAAAGGTTCAGATTGTTTACTTTTTATGTCAATCAATCCACACTTAGACATGCGAAGAGCCAACAACCCAGTCCGCAACTTCATTCGTTAACACAGCAATGGAAAATTATCTGGATGTGAATACAAAAAAGATCAATACTAAGGGAGATAAAAAACAAAGGGACATGCTGTTAAGATTATTGACCCCAATTTAAGTATAGGATCAGCTTAACCCTCACTGCTGCAGAGGAATTGGCAACAGAGCAGCCTATAGTCATGTTCACGTATCACTTGATCATAAACTGTCATCAAAGCCTACTTTATCATTCCTGAAAAATATATATTTTTAGCTCAGCAGTACCATGAACAAGAGAGACTTAACAGACTTGCAAAGATCTCTATAGAGCAGGAATTAGCTCAGAAAATCAAAATGCATGGTGCCATGAAGGCAATGATTTCTTAAAGGCAGGATTTATTCCATCTCTCATTGTACTTGAGAGTGTGACCTTGTGCCTGTGTTTGTGTTATATAGTGGAGCAATTTGCTGTCTGTCTGTTGTTTTGTTTGTGCTGTCTGTTTGGGAGCTGAATGGTGTTCATTTAGAATATAGCTGCTGTACAAGTTGTCCTGGCCCTGCTGTGTATAAGCTTGAATCAGGTTAGTAAAGATGTTATGCAAAGCACTAGTTGTTACTCTTTATACATGGCTGCAAAAAGGCTGCATGTTGACTCTTGTGGACTGTAATATTCTGGAAGATTTAGGCACACTTGCCCTGCTAAAGCTGATTTATCACTATTGGCATGTTGTTCTTTTGAATGCTAGGTGGCAGCACAGGGGCAACTTAATTACCTCTATAATACCTCTACCTACAATTGCTTGCCCCAGGCCTGCTGACAATCCCTTCACTTGTACCCCAGTCTTTGTTTAAAAACTGTGCAAGTGGCAGAGTTAGTACAGTTAGAAAAAATTAAGTATCAAGATAAACAAGCATTATAAACCAGAGTTTGTGTTAGCTGGGTGTTTACGGGCAGATGTCCAGCAGATAAGAATATTAACGTCCAAAATGTCCAGCTGAAAAATATGCCAATTACTAAATAAGAAACAGTGAATAATTATACATTTTATAATGTGTTATCTAGAAGATATGTTGCAAGAATCCTTCAGTATAAACTCAGAGTAATTTAATTACAACCTACTTCCAGTGCAATGCTGGTGTTGTTTGTGTACGTAGCATACCACATTAGGTAGTGAATATTCATGTGATCAATGTGGATGAAGTCAAGCAAAGCCTATCTCCAAGGGACGTTGGAGATACTGAAATCTATGAAGAGAAATTTTGGCCAGGACACTCCTGAATTAGAAATTTTTAATCTCAGTGAGTTTTTTTTTATATAAAGTCAGTGGTTTGGAAGGAGCCAAAACAAAGAGAACTGTAGATAGCTGAGCGGTACAAGCACCAATGCAGTAGCCGGGACAAGGATGGGCCTGGACAGGGCAGGGAGTTGTAGTGGACATCAAAGAGTGGGTAAATCTACCGATGACTGATAAAATGGAACTGTATTCAACACAAAATCCAGTCACGCAGAACAGCGTGGATTGTTGGGGCTGATGGCGAGAGCACTATCTCACTTCCTCATAGCCGGTTGTTCATGCGCAGGGTGTCCTGCCTAATCAGCAGCAGTGTGGGAAGAGCCATGGATAACAGGAGGACTTTAATGGACTATACACAGTAGACGCTGGTCGCTGGTTGGTCTTTCTTTGGGACTACTCCAAATAAACCACAGAGGTTAGATTTTATTGTCTTTTAGCGGCGGTTACAATTGATCGTTTATGAGGACTATTATTGGACAATTGACCGAATTTCAATTTGAAGCACAGATTTTCAGTGTGGTGTCATTTTAATGGATCACTAGTTAAATATTTGTTGGGATGATTTGTTGTTGTTTTGAGTGGAGGATGGTATTTGGTTGTTGTAAGCTGCTAAGTTATGGTAGAAGCTAATATGCATTTGCACATAATACACATAATATTTGGTTATTTGGAGAATCAACTGACCCACAAAATGTAAAAAAAGCCAACTAAGTTTTTGTTTAAGGCCCCTTATGACTGAAAACATGAAATATTGTTACATAACAATAAGTTATTATTATAATACCTGCTCCTAACCTGGTATCTACCATAGATCTCCACCCACAGCTTTGAAATCAAGCAGATGTATCAGAGTGGCTTATCCCATGTAAGAGAGGGACAGGTGAGAAGGAACTCATTTGCATTTAAATGAACCTACACCAAAACCAAGCATCTGTGGTTGTTTAGGGCTGGTTTGTACAGGGCTGAAAAAAAGCTCTGGTGCTTGATCCATATTATATTTTGACAAAGTAGCTGCAAAAAAGTTTTATGTAGGCCACAGTGACCTATGGTGAGAGGGAGTTATGATACAGAATACCACCTTTAACCAGCTACATCAGCAATAAAATGAAATAATTGAAACCATTTCTTTGCATTGGTTAAGTTGACTTGGGAGGAATGCTGTTAAAAATATGATTACTATCAGCATGACGAAGTTACACAAGAAAGATATATCGTGTGACCAGTTTTAATAACTACTTTTGCTTTTTGAAGAAATGTTGAAATTAGGTCTCAGTTGTTTATACCTGATTTCAACCTGTCATTAAGCAAATTTCAGCACTGAAATCCCATCTAGTACTCACTGGGAGCTAAACAGGTGTATCTATTGCTGTTGCTGCATTGCACTGCAGTAGACATCATTACTGTATCAACACCTGCACTTCCCCTGTTCTAACAAGTCATAATGCCCACCATTAAAGAGATCTACAGTGTGGCTCCACTGAGAATCTTTATACAGAAGCTGTCCAGCAATACTGGGCTTCCCTACTTACTTTTCCTCTTTTTCTTCAACCCTCTAACATACAGACACACAGACACAAGAGGGTTTTCTTCCTCCTGATAGCGTCTGCTGCTTTTGTGTGCGTGCGTCTGTGTCTTTGATCAAAGTCAGAGAGACAGATTTTTCTGGGATCAGCTGCGTTGTTGGATACAATCTGCCATCTCATTTCAAGCAGGGAAAGAAAAAAAAGAAGTACTCATCCCTTTTACACTCAAAGATACTCCAACAGAACACACACACATACCCGGTCTGCAGGCTTTGTAGACTTGGCTGAGCAGCTCAATGCAGCGTTCGTCTGGCCAGTCATGAAGGATTCTGGCGAGGATATAGAGGTCAGCCTCTGGCAGGGGGTCTTTGAAGAAGTCCCCTAAAAACAAACACAAACATACCCTGTCATGAAAAGATATGTCTCCATTTATGATCCAAATGTACTGAATTAGACATGATATTTGATTAAATCATTTCACGTTATGACTAATTCTGCTGACAAGCCTTTCAGTTATATGACTGTAATTCTATTACTGGATCAAATACTCAAATATAATTATTACAAAGTATATCTACTCTATTCTGTGCATGTCAAAAGCAATGATCAAGTTAAACTTTACAAGTAAAACATTAAAAGTTCAGCTCTTTATTTACATCTTCGCACTACTTAAACCTGTTTAACTGTGCTTGTCCTTCTCTCATTTCCCTGTCCTTGCTGGCCATTAAGTAATAAAGCACATAGACCTCTGCGCTAATTTAATTACACAAGGTCAGAATCCATGTATCAGTGTTTTCAGGGTTAAGTTGCTGCTGCGTTGAACAACATCCTGGATGAGAACAGCAGGACTGGCAGGGATTGATTTTGGATCTGGGTTTTCAACATCACAAGCTGCTTAGAACTTATTCCCACATTTGATGCTGGGCTTGAGAATTGACAGTACAAAGCACAAGGTTTAAATTGACAGTTTAGTTCATGATATTGTTAGTCCAAGAGCAGCAGCTGTGCAGGCATAGCAACACAGCTGGTTCTATCAACAGTGCCTTCTAATGCTTTCATTTTCACAAAGGAGTTACAGCTGATTGGACAGTTACTGACATGTAAAAGCCCATGAATACACAGTGGCAATAAAAATGTATTTACCCTCTTGGATGTTTTATCTTCTTATTGATTTTATAAATCATTAATATACAGTAGGTGCATGCACTACTGTAAATACTGACTTAAGAGGGGGAATATTTTTGTAGTCACTTATTAAACATGACATATTTTTACTTAATTGGCATTACGTTGTAGAAATCTGCTTTCACTCTGACATTAAAGAGGTTTTATTGTTTTGTTTTGGGTTTTTTTTTTTTTGTCAAAAAAGCCAAATTATATTCACTATGGGGAATACTTTATAGGCACTGCTTAAACACGTACATTTTTTCTTCATACAATTTGAAATGCTATGAAGTGTGTCACTGAACTTTAAAAACACCAACTCACCGTGTTTGGTGTTGCATTGAAATGAAAGAGAAATAACCTCTAAAGGATGTCTTATGTCACATCATTAGATGTTCTAAAGGAAATCAAGATTGATTGTGGCAGACAGGATGTAACCCTGCCAGAAACATGTCAGAATATTCACTGGTAAAATTTAATTGGGATTCAAATGTCACAGGTGCCAAGAAGTGCCCTTGCTCTTTAAAAGCAAACAAAACTGGATCATGGTGTGGGAGACGACGTTAAGATATAAATCTGATAGAGCCCACATCTGTGACTAAACTTACAGTGTGCAAAGTGTGTTGAATGAAATGTGACAAAGCACTGATTTTGTAATCATATAGGATAATAATGCAATTTCTGTCACCTAAAATGTAAAGTTATATTATGTGACATTCCATACATCACTAAAGCAAAGATAAATCACACTCTTTGTAAATACACTCCTGATCAAAATTTTAGGAACAGTTGAAAAATTGAAAGAATTTACATTTTGCACTGTTGGATCTTAAGGAGGTTCTAAGTAGAGCTTCAAAATGCAAAAGGAAGAAATGGGAGTGAGACAAAAAAAAAACTGAGTGAGCAATTTATTGAAAACAACATTTAAACTGAAATAGGCTGTTCATCAGCTGATCAAAAGTGTAAGACTCTAGCTCAAAAAAAAAAAAGAAAACAACAAAAAAAGAAAACCCCTCAAAACAGAAATAAAAGTTTCAAAAGGGTCTCAGTAATGAGTAGCTCCACCGTTGTTGTTGATCACTTCAAAAATTTGTTTGGGCATGTTTGATGCGAGTGTTTCCAGGAGGCTAGTGGGAACGTTGCTACAAGTGGTGAAGATGGCTTCACAAAGGGCATCCACTGTCTGATACTGATGTCCATTTTTGTAAACTTCCCTTGCCATCCATCCCCAAATGTTCTCAGTTGGATTTAGATCAGGGGACATGCAGGATGGTCCAAAAGAGTGACGTTATTCTCCTGGAAGAAGTCCTTGTCAGGCGGGCATTGTGAACTGCAGCACTGTCCCGTTGAAAAACCCAGGTATTACCACACAGACAAGGGTCTTCAGTCATGAGGGATCCCCGCTGCAACATCTCCACATAGCCAGCCACCATTTGATGCCCCTGCACAACCTGAAGCTCCAGTGTTCCACTGAAGGAAAAAGCACCCCAGATCATAATGGCACCCCCCACTGTGCAAAGAGCATGACCTAGGTTGTGTCAAACCTCCTTCCTGGCCTTTTTGCCATTGCATACCTTAATATATAGCAGAGTTTAGTATGTGGGTTTGCAGATGAAAAATTTGTCATCTCTTTCGTGCCATTGCCACAACACTGCTTGTTTTGATGTTTCTACTGACCGTTGTTTTGAGCTTCTGGTGCCCCCGGGTACTGACAGTGCGTGGGTCCTGCCACAGTGGTCAGTAGGGATCTCCTCAGAGACTTGGCATGCCCCGTTTGACTGATATGGCCAGGGCCAATATGGCTGGCGAGTCTCTGCCAATCAGGAACAGACTGCACGCAGCCAACATCCAGTCCCATAGGGATGCTAGGAGGCTTGTGCTGGTGTCGGCAACACATGCACTGGAACCTGGGTATGTAGAGGAGCATTATGTTAAGCGATGAGTCCAGATTCTGCCTATGGCAGTTGGTAGGGCCAGTGTGGAGAAGACACAGAGAGCACTATGCTGATAGCTGCACTGATAGAGTAACATCTTTTGGTGGAGACAGTGTGATGGTGTGAGGCAGCATCTCCCTCACTGGAATAACAAGGCTTGTAGCACCGCATTATGTAATAACGCCATGTTATGTAATAATGTAATACATTTTCAATTCATCAACGCTGCATTTTGTAAGCCACTAAGCGGTTAGGGTTAGGGCAAGGTGGTAGGGTATACCCTGGAGCCCACCTTAAGTCCTAGGGTTAAGGTTAGGTGTTTAGTCTAGAGCCTTGAAGGGGGGTTAGTTTTAGGCATAAGTCACTAAGCGGTCAGAGTTAGGGCAAGGTAGTTGGTTAGGGCATACCTTGGAGTCCACACTAAGTCCTATGGTTAGGGTTATTACATAATGCGGCATTATTACATAATGTGGCGCTACAAGGCTTGTCATCATTGGGGGAATCTCAATGCAGAGAGATATTGAGATGAGATTCTGCAACCAGTGGTAATCCCATATCTTGACTCTGTCCTCCAAGATGGCAATGCTCTAATATGCTGTTAGGAAATAAATGTGTCATAACCAGCCGTATGATGGACAGTACAAGTTACCAACAAATACTGCTACATCACCTATGCAACTTCTTATTCATTGTTGTATACAGAGTGGTGCTACAGAGCAGGCTAACAGTTTTCTCCCAAGCTAAGGTGAATAAATAAACCTTTACATTCTCCTATAATTCCTTTGCCAAGTGCCATGTCAGTTTTTTTGCATCTGTTATCTTTTAGGCAAAAGCCATAAAAAGAAGGGGTCCCATAATGTACAATAAAGTAAAAAATCAAATCACTGTCTCACCACTGCATTGGCCTAGTTTTCATTTATAGCAAAGACATAGCCGGCAGGCAAATTTCACCCTCTATTGCATAAGGTTTTCAATTTTTCAGCTCTTCCCTTTCTTCACATTACTGGACTGACCCATGTTAAATGAAAACCCACAATGCCTTATGAAGTGTTTTGCTGGTGAGCAAAGAAAGTGAATGATGGTAAACAACCCTTGCATTATCATACCTTCAAGCAGAATTACAATTTCAAAGGTCACTCAGGTCTTCCTCTTTATGCTCTGAGAGGCAAGGCCAACAAAGAAATACTAATGACTTTTTCACCCCCAAGCACAAATGGCTCACAAGGTGTGCTGACATGATTTTGGGATCACAATGTATAATACCAGGTGTCAGTACAAAGACGGTAATATAACCTGATCCAAATTTCATGTGGATACCAACGTCTGCTTGGCTAGTTGAATAGTAATCAGTGCTTAGATGATTCAAGCGAATCCCACTGAGTGTTTTGAGAAAGTTCCTTTTTTCTTACCATATCAAAAACTTTATCCTGTAGCACTTCTGAGACCATTTCTGTATTTGTACGATTGTGTGTGTGTGTGTGTGTGTGTGTGTGTGTGTGTGAGTGAGTGAGAGAGAGAGGCTGTAAGTGATGTCAAGTGAATTCACCCAGTCATGATGACGTTACCTTGGTGGAAGCTAATCCTTTGGTCAGCCTCGGTGACAAAGTGTTCCCTTGATGTACGCACCACCTTGGGGAGGTCAAAGATCATCACAGAGCATTCTGGGTAGGCTGACGTGCACTGTTTAGCTAATGCTCCGCTGCAGCCTAAAGAGAGAGAGAGGGGGGAGAGCAATAGAGAGAAAATTACATTTAGTTTCAGCAGAATGAATACACTCAACCTTCATTAAGGTGGTGCATCAGACAAACAAATACTGCTCACAGATACACAGAGCACACTGAGTCACACGAGTGGAACGGTTGCTCTCAGGTATGTACCCATTATTTATCTGCATGATTTGTATGTGGTGGCTGTGGGAATATGGTTCATCTAACATTCATGCAAATAAAGCAGACTGAATTGAGCTGAATTTAAATTGACTGAGACAGCCGCCTTACGCAAAAACATCCCAACTGAAAGCAAACACAATCACGCACATACTTTTGATTGTTATCTGAATAGAATTAATATAAAGTGTTTTTGAGTATGAGCATTTAAATGGATTTGTTCAAAGTTGCCAAGAATAATGGAATAATCTGTATATTGGTGGGCTCTCAGACAATGAATCCTATCATCCTCAGAGACACCCAAGCCTTCCTCTAGGGCCACTATGAAGAGGGCACTTTTTTGGTTTTCGTTGAAATATCTCAACAAATATGTATACATATTTTCTACTCATTTTTTTGTAGATTTGTCACACTTAAATTTTTTCAGATCATCAAGCAAATCTTAAAAGAAGACACAGATCACCAGAGTACATACAAATTGCTGTTTTAAATGGTAATTTTTATTTATTAAGAGGAAAAGGACATCCAAACCTTCCTGGCTCTATGTGAAAAAGTAATCGCCCCCTGAACCTATAACTGGTTGTGCCACACTTCTTTGCAAATTGCTGTAATTCATCCATATTGGAGGGTTTTCCAGCATGAATGGCCTTTGACTCAGCTACTTCAAAACTCTCTTGTTTTGAGCCATTCAGAGGTTGACCTGCTGCCCAAGTGTGCTTAAGCATGAGGTCACGAACTGACAGCCAGACATTCCCCTTCAGGACTTTCTGGTACAGAGCAGAATTCATAGCTCTATCAATTACAGGTCCAGGTCCTGAGGCAGCAAAACAGACCCAGACCATCACACTACTACCACAATGTTTGACTGTTGGTATGATGTTCCTACTATGAAATTCTGTGTTTTAGGGCAGATAAAATGGTATGCACACCTTTCAGAAAGTTTACCTTTTGTCTCATTAATCCATAGAAAATATCCCCAAAAGCCTTGGAAATTATCAACATTTTTTTTGTTGTTGTTTTTGTTTTTGCCTTTTAGGTGAATGTGAGACCAACTTTAGTGTTCTTTCTGGTCAGCAGTGATTTTGGCCTTGGAACTCTCCCTTAATGTCATCTTTGCCCAGTCTCTTTCTTATTGTAAAATCATGAACACTGACCTTAACTGAGTCAAGTTGAGGCCTGCAGGTCTTTAGATGTTGTTCTGGGTTCTTTCGTGAACTGGGTGAGTTGTTAGTTGATGGGTATACATTCCAGGTGTGTTGATGCTTTAGCATAAATTAAATTTATCACCTGGTTGTGAGTTTTAGTTTGTGATTGAAAAAGAGAGTGGCTAGGCTGAGCCTTAGAGACAGGGTTAGGTGAGCAGACATCCAGCTGGCTCTAAGAGCACAGCAGCTGCTCTTTTTCTTTATTACAAGAGCCAGTTCAGGGGTTTTTGGTGTCTTTCTTAAAGGGACAGCTGGGAGGAGATCCAAAGGTAGACCCAGATCTCACCAACAGGATTATATATCCCACCTGGGCTGAGACCACCTCGGGGTCCCCTGGGAGGAGTTAGAGGGAGTACTTGAGGAGAGGGACATCTGGACTAACTAACTTAGCCTGCTGCCATTGGCACCCAGCCCTGGACAGACTGAAGAAAAATAAATGATTAATAAATGGATGTTGTCTTCAGAAAGCACGTACATCTTCTGGTATGTTGATTTTTAAGTGACTGCATGAGCTAATGTAAAGGTAATTATCAGAGACTGTCTATCCCTGTTTGGGTAAACAAGCATTGTGTACACACTGTGAACCAGGCCATCTATATGTTCATGTGATAATCCACAGAGTGTGCTTTCATGTCCTTGGGATTCATCCATACAATAGGAGATTGGATCATTAATATTGAACATGTTTGATGTTAGAGACCCATAGACAACCCATCAAAATATCAGGACTTTGCTCAGGATTATCGGAAAGGTGGTGAGGGAGGGGGGTAGGGCACAAAATAGGCTAGATTTTCTTGTAGTGTATACCAACCACATTTTAGGCTGACAGCATCAACTGGAGTTGTGTTCAACTCCGTTAACCAACTTTATATCCTTCCAGGACAGTTTGTGCCTTCTGCTGTGTGACATGTCGCACCTCTGTTGCCTTGTATCTGCTTGATTTGAATGCAGCAATTATCAGTTATACAAATATTATCATGTTAAAACTTTTGTTTTTTAAAAATAAGATATATTTAGACTTTAATAACTGGCATTGCCAAAAGGTCAGGTTAGGTTTGGGAGCGCTGGTTCGACACTTCCTGGCATCACCCTTGGTCCTGTTCTGCTCTGGCCTCCTGATGTCCATCATCCAGGCCTGGGACCCATCCTATCTAGACCAGCCCACTGGGTCCTGGGCACCCAGTATGTGGTGAACTGAATCAAGCCTGGGTAAGCGTGCCAGGTGCTCCTAAAAGCATGGCTTTTATTCTGGTATCAAGCAGCTGACTCTTCCAATCCTTGCTTTCCTGAGCATGTTATCATTAGAAACATGTTCTTACCAATTAAACCCAAAAATGCGCCAAAGAGAAGCTGTCACTAAGGAGTCCAGCTGGTGCCTCTGGCCATCAGTCAACGTCCAGGCATCACTAGAGTATAGCAAGGCCAGGAAGACCAAGGACTGAAAGGCTCTGACTTTCCTCTGCATGCTCAGATTCTAGGAGTGCCATACTGTCTTGCTTAATGAATCTACTGCCCATGTGTGAGTCCAAGTCTGTGCTTGAATTCAGTCTTGCTATTAGATCGATGGATTCACTGCCAAGGTAGGTGAACTGCTCTACAAATTCCACACTCTCACCATTCATTTGATGGCAGCATCCAAGGCATCCCCAAATACCTGGATCTTCCCAACTTGTAAACTACAAAAATGAAGACAGCAAATATGGTGATAATTCTGAGCTCAAAACTAATACGATAAATATAAATAATTAATAGTCACAACAGATTAGCTTAAACTGATGCCTGGTGGACAGATCAATACTTTCTGCACTCTGTTTTGCCAACATTTTCCTTGTAATGCTGGTGGTGTGTTGGGTTAATTAGTAACTATGTTAACTGTTGACTTTCAGACGAATACATTCACACTATTGATACATTGATAATGTTGTTACAGCAGATGATGTAAACAGAGAGAGTCCTTTTGACTGTCTTTTTGTTTTGTTTTTTTACTCTTATGTCAAGAGTAGAATCATCAGATATAAACTAGATGAAACGCTAAACTAATACAATGAAAGTCACTACACACTGAATTTTTTAACTGCAACACCAATTGTATTTTCATAATTATTACAGGGTAAAAATAATGAAAATACAATCATAGATGCAGACATATTTGTCTGTGTGCAGTGACTATAACACATCATAACTCTGTTTATCAGTCTGTCTGTACAACTCTCAGCATTCTCATTTCTGCTGCTGTGTTGACCGTCACACCTTCTCCACCTCCATGCCACCTCTACCAGTCATGTGCATACTGCATCTTGTGTCCGCATCAGATTAATTTTTAAGGTTGTGCACAATTGATTCGTCAGACCAGTGCTGAGGATGCATGGCAGCCATGCATTTGTGTGCATGTATCAACAGCAAGTGTATATCTCCCGCCTGCCTCTCTTTCCATCTCATTTTCTCATCTTATTCAGCTGCAGCAGATGGCTGTCTAGCACTAAGTCTATTTGTGCTCAAGGCTTCTGTCTGTTATAAAGAAGGTTTTCATTCCCACTGCATGCTAATTGTGAATTCATTTTTGGTCTCTGTAAATAATATAACAAAGAGGGCAGTCTTAACCTGCTCTATTTATAAACTGTCCTAAGATACCTTTTGTAATGATTTAGAGCTGTATAATAAGAGTTGACTTATGATTGATTGATTGATTGTTGATAGATTGATTGAATTAAAGACATACACACCCATGGGCACACAGATGGGCTACGGGCACGAGAATAACAACTGCGTCAGTCAGTCAATAGCTAAACCGAGCTTCATGCAGAGCTCTCCTCCAGTAAAGCAAAGCCTTTTTGTCTTGTTTTTTACACTTTCCACGTAGAGAGAACTGTCGCAACTGATTATTTCAGTGAAAAATAAGGAAATGAAAGGCGCACACAACAACACAAATCTACACACACAACAGAAGCAAGGAGCAGGGATTTAATATGGATGTGATTTGAACTTGATGTTTTGGCAGCATCATTATCAGCGGTCATGCTTCATAAAGCAATATGAATTTAAAATAGAAAGGCTGTGAGGTAAAATCAGGATCAAAGGATCTCACTTTGACAAACCTACAAAGCTAAATAGATCTGTGTGTGTGTGTTTGTGCGCGACTTCGGAAGTGTATATACAGGGCAAAGTGTCAAGCCCAGCAGTGCCTTCCTCCTAACATGACCTGCTGCTACTATATCACTCTGTATTCTTATAAAGGCTCTCTCTATTTTTACACAAACACCAACACAGGTACTCTGACTCCCACATCAAACAGGGGTCGACAGAGGAGAAGAATCAAAGAGCAGCGAGGAGGAGCAAAACCAAACACAATACGCCGTGGAAGACCCCAAGCTAACCCCACTGCCTCGGTTTGTTAATAAAAATCCTTTGATGGGAGTTTGGGAGTATTTTTCTGTGTCATATTTATTCCATGTTATTCTTGTGTTTGTCTGTCTCTGTATTGTTGTGTGTTACTCCTTGCATTACTTAATTTCCAGTTGTAGTTCATTACTGAATAATTCACAGCAGTATGTGCTCTGAAGTCCAACACTTCTACTTACATACAGGTATGTTTTGGTGTCATGTAGACTTCCTATCTGGGTGACTAACTTACACCAACATCTTTAATCAACCTTGCAAAGCAGATGGATATGCCCATTTCCTTGTTTCTCACTGGCGAATCCATCTTGCAAAGCACCCATCCTGAAAGTGATGGGTAGAAGTCACGGCTCTATGCAGGCCAGTCTAGTTCTTCCACACTGAACTCATCAAACCATGTCTTTATAGTCTTTGCTTTGTGCATGAGGAACAGTCATGAAGGAATAGAAAATGGCTTTCCCAAACTGTTGCCACAAAGTTGGAAGCATTGCATTGCCCAAAATGTCATATGCTGAAGCATTAAGATTGTCCTTCACTGGCGATATGGGGCTGAGCACAAACCCTGAAAAACAGCCCCATACCATTATCCCTTCTCCACCACACTTCACAGGTGGCATAATGCTGTCAGGCAGGTAACACTCTCCAGGCATCTGCCAAAACCTGACTCACTCATCTGACTGCCAAGCATAGGAGTGTGATTCGTCACTCCACAAAGCACATTTCCACTGCTCCACAATTCAGTGTTGGTGTGTGTGTGCTTTACACCACTCCATCTGTCACTTGGCATGGGACTTGGTGATGTGAGCCTTGCACACAGGTGCTCAGCCATGGAAATCCATTCCATGAAGCTCCCATAGTACAGTTATTGTGCTTTCATTAATGCCAGTGGAGGTTCAGAACTCTTCAGCTAATGAATCAGTTGGTGGCTTTTATGCACTGTGCTGCTCAGCAGTCATCGACCCGGCTCTGTGATTTTACATGGTCTTCCGCTTCACGCCTGAGTGCTGTTGTTCCTAAATGCTTCCACATTTTTATAATATCACTTACAGTTGACTGTGGAATATCCAACAGGAATGAAAATTCACAAATCATCTTATTGCATCAATCATAGTGCCACACTTGAAGTCACCGAGCTCTTCAGAATGACCCATTTTGTATCACAAATGTTTGCAATTACAGACTGTATAGCTAGATGTTTGATATTACACACCTGTGGCAATGGTTCTGACTGAAACACCTGAATTTAATGATTAACAGGTGTGGCAAAATTTATTTTATTTTATTCCATATGTATTTACTAAATTAATCTCCTCTTATGTATATGCAATTGAAAATATTTAGCAAAAAGATACAATAATGATAATAATTCAACAACAATAATAATAATTCAACCTTCAAACAAAATCTGCTCATACTATATACTTTTTTCAATGTAAAACAGGAACTTTAAGAACACTTCACCCTTGTTTATTTATTCTTAACTCTTAGGAAGACTCGTATCTTAATTATATTTTACTTTTACATGATGTGAATAATTCCATTAGTGGCTGACTTTGCCATGTGTAACAGCAGCATAAAAACACAGAATGCCCAGAACTATTAATAACATTCCCCCTGACTTGCAGTAACCTTTAAGTTGATGATTTATTTTTAAACAAAACATATCATTATGATGTGAGTTAAATGTCACATTAAAATACATCTAGGTTAAGGGCATCGTAAAGCGGACCGGAAGGAACAAATCACCTTCTTGGGACAGACTAAAGTCTGCTAGTTTGTAGAAAGTTGGACAAAAAAGACAGATAGATAGTGTTAAGACAGACAGACAGGCAGGCAGACAGACAGTGGGAACACCTAAGCAGCAGGTGTGTGCAGACACAACAGATGCTGAGTGAGTCTTGGTGGGACACTGCAGTCACTCCCTTTCACACTCCTGCTGTCCACACTCCTTTCGGTGATGCACCTTAATGCATAAACATGAACACAAAACCCCGTGCCGAGAAAAGTCACAGAGGAGAGAAGAGACAGAGAAGCTGTCTCTCTGTGTGTCTGTGTCTGAGTATACACCTGTGTTTGTGTGGAAGAAGGTGCTTTCAGTGGCTTCACAGCTCCCCTCTGTGGTCAGCTGTGGTGTCACAGACTAAAGACTCACCTGTGTACCTTGTATCACTGCCAAATAGTGAGATTTTTCTTCATAAAGCTGAGGTAATTTCAACCAAGAATTTCTGCTCACCTGATTTAACACAGTTGGGATTTTGTGGCTTTTCGTGGCCAGTGATTCATGAGGGGAGACAAAGTTCAGCTCCCTCAGTGCTCAGTTTAAATCACAGGATGAGATGGATAAAGACTAATCAGATAAAAAAGTTCCCCCTTTTATTCATACCATGAGGTTTCAGCAGGGGATGAAAACTCTTGTGACAAATGAATCACTATTTTTAAAATATTTTATTCCAACCTGTCATTTTGATCCTGCTCTGCTCTTCATTTCTCTTCAAGCTGAAGCCTCACATGTTCATGATCTATTTGTTAATCTTTTTCTATCCTGGGTTTGTCTCCATCACTTTGTCCTCTAGTCTCAATAAAACCTTGTCAGACACTTGATGTGAATTAGCAATTTATATTTAAAAAGTGGCAATCTAAAACAAGACAAGAGGAGATCTATTAATGGACCTTTGTTCTTATTTCTCAAAGTCATCCTACAAGGCATACAAAACATTTTTCCTCACAGTAATACATTTACTTCAGAGCTGTTCAGTTCAACCAGTTGTCTTAAGCTGATCAATAAATTTAGAGTTATTTTACATGAATCTGTGGAAAATGTGACTCCTTTTTGTTCATAGTCATGGATAATTTTTAAATCTTTTAAAATTTTGTTCAATAATATTCGAATGAGGATTCAGATTTTTGACCGTTTCATGAAGAAATGCTTTGTCAGAGACCACTGAAGTAACCATGTACAACAAATTTGGCTGGTTAGCTGAGGCATGCCTCACTGTAAACCTGGCTAAATGTGAGTTTCTCTGAGTGATGGTGACTTACTTCAGCCAGCTGGTTGGCCAAAGGCTCATTCATCTGGTTGAGGTAAGGGTTAAGGATGTAATGCAGTATCCCATGCCCACCACTAAAGAGGAACTTCTGTTGCTCTTAGAGTTGGTTAGGTACTATCACGTTTTCTGGAAGAACTTTTTGACATTAAACGTGCCCTTGAATGACACGAGAAAGGTGGCTGTGCTTTTATGGGCACCTGGCACACTTTCCAAGGCCTTATCAAGCTCACTGCACTGGGTGCCCAGGACCAGGCAACCACTTGCATTGTGGAGGATTTAGCTGGAAGGACTCTTGGAGAGATAGGGCATGGGCCTGGAGGATGGCCATTAGGAAGCCAGAGCAGTGCAGGACTAAGGTTTACGAGGTGAAGTGCTGAACAGGCATATGCTACCATACCTGACCTGACTTGACCTGTGCCCTTGAAAAGGTTGTTAAGTGCTAAAGTTTGTGTGGTCTATATTAGGTGCAGGTGGTTAAACGGTTAAACAGTTAAATCTGTGTATCAAATTAGCCGATGCAAGATTTATGAGCCGGTTACACTTATTACTGAGCATTATTTACAAACACAGGCTTGAAATCCCTGTCTAACGCTCTTTTAAAATGTAATGAAGCCTCCCGCCACTAGAAGCCGCTGACTTCCTGCCTGAGCTTTCCCCTGGCACTTAAGGACTGTAGCCTCTGAATACTGGCGCTTGCTTTACCTGCTGGGCCAAAACTTCACCTTACACATTCACTTTCTTTTTAACCTAATCCTTTTCCTACAGGTATATTACAGTACTGTTACATAATGCTAGACTAGGGTTATCTTTAGTGTGTGAGTGTTGGCATATAACACTTTCACACACACTACCTCCACTTATGCACATCACATACTAATGACTTCACTGACTCACACACATTTTATATTATAAATATTTCATTTGTTCCAATTTGATTCAATAGAGAGTTGTTTGTTATTGTTTGATTTGGTTCAATTTGGCAAATTAAAGATTTATTTGGAGCTTTATTGTGGTGTTTGCTCCCTCCTTGTTGTGATCATCTGAGCCAGTTCAAGACAAATGTGGCTTGTCTCACCAATTAGACTGGTATAAATTTTGTTTTCAGCCCTAGGCTGTGTAGGTCATCCTGTTTGTCTAAATATGTTGAGTAGAGTCTTTGAGTATTATTAAGTCAAGATATCAGTGACTCTCTGATAAAGTTAGGGCAACCGCTGACTGCTCATCATTCCAACAGTCAACTTGCAAGTGCATCTTGTGAAAGCTATTTTTCTCTGTGATTTACATCAGAAAGTTAAATTTCCAAACATTCTACATTCATCTCATACAAAGTAAAATATTTCAAGGCTTTTTTTTCTTTTAACTTGATGATAGCGGCTTACATCTCTCAAAAATCTTAAATCAACCACATGAAAATATTAGAGTATTGTGGTAAAGTCTTATTTGCTAAGGTTTTGTGAGCCTTTATTCTCTCACAATGATTCAGTACACACAACTGCAATCATGGGGAGGAATGCTGACTTGGTAAATGTCCAGAGGACAATCATTGTTATCCTTCATAAGGAGGGTAAGCCACAGAAGGTCACTGCTGAAAGGGCAGGCTGTTCTCAGAGTGCTGAATGAAAGCATATTCATGGAAAGTTGACTGGAAGAAAGAAAAGATGCACAAGCAACAGGGATGAGATCAGCCTTCAGAGGATTGTAAAGCAAAGCAGATTCAAGAACTTAGGGGCGCTTCACAAGGAGAAGACTGAGGCTGGAGTCAGTGGATTAAGAGACACCACACACAGATGGTCCAGGAGATGGGCTACAAGTGTTGTGTTCCTAGTGTCAAGCCAATCCTGATCCACAGATATCATCAGCATTCCACCTGGGCTAAAGAGAAAAAGCACTGGACTGTTGCTCAGTGGTCCAAAGTCCTTACTTCAGATGAAAGTACTTTTTGAATTTCATTTGCAAATCAAGATCCCTGAGTCTGGAGGAAGACTGGGGAGGCACAGAGTCCAAGAAGCTTGAAGTCAAGTGTTTCAGTTTCCACAGTCAGTGATGGTTTGGGGTCATCTTCTGCGGTTGGTCCACTGTGCTTTATCAGACCAGAGTCAATGCTGTCAGCTACAGTATCTACCAGGAGATTTAGCAGTTCATGCTTCCATCTGCTGAGAAGCTTTATGGAGATACTAAATTCCTTTTCCAACAGGACCTGGCACCTGCCCACCGTGAAGTCAAAACTACCAGAAACTGGTTTGCTGACCATGGCATTACTGTTTGATTGGCCAGCCAACTGGTCTGGCCTGATCCCAGTACAGAATCTCTGGGAAAATGTGAAGAGGAAGATGAAAGACACCAGACTCAACAATACAGATGAGATAAAGGCTGCTACCAGAGCTCACAGTGCCACGGACTGATTGGCTCAATGCCACATTGCAACGATGCAGCAATTTGTGCAAAAAGAGTTCCAACCAATTACAGAGTGCATAAATAAGCATAATTGTCCAGAAGGTCAACATTTATGCATTATAAATCCTTGTTGGACTGATGTTTGGGACATTCTAATATTCTGAGATAATGCATTCTTGATTCAACATTAAAACATGAAAGGTGATGAAATATTTCACTTTGAGATGAACACTGGACATATTGAAGATATCCACAGTGCAAAAACAAAAGAAAATTGTTCAACTGTATTATTTTCTAAAATGTCAAGGAACAGAATCATGTGCTAGAGCCATTACCTGGCATGAAGTAGGGGAAAAACAGACTGTTGTGACAGACATGGCTGGAAACTTGATCTCAGCAGGATAAACCTCAGCTCTGATGACTCCAATTCTCTGCAGAAACACTTTTTATTTTCTGTGCAGAGGCAAGGACACAGCTCCAGCTTTTTATATTTCCAAGTTTTCAGTTTCAGGGAAAGTATAAAACATTGATAAATAGTCATAGATGGCACTGGCAATTCTTTATAGAGAAGAAGTTGATCTACCACAGTTAATTATGCTGAACAAGGAGCAAGGTTGCATTTTAGTAAAGCTTCTTAAACACACAAACTAAAGGCATAATTTTCTCTGATCAGCTAAGGTTGAAAAACATGTTATTGACAGCATTTTTCTCTGATAGTTATGGAATAATTTGCCCTTTAGTTAATCGAGACTCTGAAAGGAGAAGGGAAACTCCAGGTGGAGGTGCCTTTGAGATGTGTGTTTAGGGAAGCCTGACTGATTTACTAAGAGATGGGGGTGGGGGTGTATAATAAAGGTTACTGCTGGCTAAGTGTGTGTTGTGCATACTGTACTTTATAATTATGTGTGTGCATGTGAGAGTTTGTGTGGCTCGGCCAGCTGTCTCTCCAGCTAACACATGACACCAACAATTTTAAATGTTAATGACTGTGAACCCACAGCCTTATGGAAATTAGATCTGGTGAATTGATGTAGACACACACACAGAAACACAACCACAGGCACACAAACTTACCTCCAAGGTCGCAGATGACCTTGAAAGGCGAAAGGTCGAAGGCCGTGACGACGTCTTTACCACAGATGTTCCAAATGGAGTTCATTAACTGCATAAATTTCACCATCTCTTCATCAGACCTACACATACACACAAATACACACACATGTCATAGACAGAAAGTCTCAGTCCAGCCTCTCAAAACTTGAACCAAAACTTTCTTTCTTTATCAAGCTGTCACCCAAGGGAGTGTTTGCTCTATGTCCAACAATAAACACACACAACTTTCCTCATCTCCAAAGTCACTCCCTGTGGCGACACAGAGTGTGTGTGAGAGAGAGAGACAGGGTGCAGCAGAAGAGCCTGTGGTGACCGCTGCTGCTCTGAGGAATCTCCACCTCATCAGCCAGCACTCTGCCCCGCTACGGGGCTACACACAACCACACACTGAGTATCCTCTCTTCTGTAACCCTAGATTTTTATTCATCCAAACTCCTCTGTATCAAAGTGATCAGCCATCTGATACAACTTCAGACGACACGGTGACCTCGAGAAGAACTTTGAAAGTGACTCATTGTTACAGCCTCAGACTCTGATTACATTGGATGTGAAAAGATGAAATGACTCTGAGGCCAAACAGCAGACTGTCAGCTTTAATTTGGGAACATTTTTGGAGTTATTGAATGGCCCCAAACGATAAAATCTGCAACCCTTTCTGTCCCTGATTAAATACATTTCCACGCACACTGTCTCATCAGGCCTCTGATCATAGTGAGGACGAAGCGCTCTGCGTGGTTATCTCTGGTTGTTTACATCATTATAAAATCAGCATGGTTTATGATCTGCTTGCCCTTAGCACAGACATGTCTTGTATTCTTCAGCATCCCTGCAGGTATCTGTCAAATCTGTAGCCACTGTCACAGTTATGCTTCTTGGCTGTCTGATCACTGTTGTCCTGCTGCTTTAGCCTCTCCAGCTATCAGCAATAGCAAAAGACTGAGGGGTATCATTTAAAGTACGATCAAATGGAGATCATTACATCAATCAACAGTGTAATCATGTAGAAGTGTAACCACTGAGATGCCCTAGTTTCATGCTAAATGTTCATTTAATCTTGATAACTGGAGCAGTTTTTGTGTCTTTTCTGGCAATTCTTTCTGATGCTAAAAACAGAAGGGTGCCAAATCAGGACATTTTTAGACATGAGATTTGAAATAGAACCCAACTTACAAAGTAGGGAGGCTGTGTAAAATGTTAATGTAATGATTTTCAAATCTCATAAACCCGTATTTTATTTACAATATTTGCAATGTAATGCTCAAAAAAGTTACCCAATGCTGGTAACAGAACTGGAAATCTTCCTATCTATGGTTACCAACTCCCAGAAATAAAAATAAGGGACAGGGCACCAGGACCAGGGGTGCAGCAATACTAAAAACACTTTTCATTCGTCAGTGAGAACTGGCATAATGGAAATTTGATGCTTTTTACTGGTCATTGAAAAACACTGCACGTTCCAAACAAAGAGATAGCAGCAGCTATGATTATTTCATTGAAATAAAAAAATATAATGACAATGATTTTCTAAAGGTCAAAAGTAAAGAAAAAAAGGTGTTCCTTCAGTTCAGCAAGGGGCATGCACTGTAGCTTCCAAATAGAAACAGTTGGCAACCCAGTATCTATAAATTGCCACAAATGTCACAGCCAACCTTAGCTACATAACATTAGATCATCATAACATCTTTTCAACCAATTACTTTTGCTCTTTGGCATAATTAATTTTTGTGAAAGGTTGTAATTAAAGACCCACAACATAATCATTAACTTGAGCACTTTCTCAAGTGCTTATTTAAAGAGGAGGGTTTGCCTGCAGAGGGTTCATCCTGACGTCCACTCTCACAGACCCTTCATCTCAGACACTGAATATCTCAGAAAGGAAAAACATGCTTAAACTTTTTTAATAATATCTGATTAAACTTCTGCTTAGGGTAAGGGTTAAGGTAACAGTTAGAATACTGAAAGTTAAAAACTTAACCTTAAAAATCAAATCACAAAACCGTCAATAAGGCAGAGTAAACAGTTTGCTTATAGGAAAAAGCTCATCCTCCATAAAAAAAGCATTCTAATACAGTAAGCGTAGCTTATGCACCTCTTGAAGCTGTGTATGCTACATAGATAATAGAGCCAAGTAGCCAATGTAGCTACAAAGCTAATGTAGCCAAAGCTAAGCTCATAAGGAATGCAGCTACTTATATACATTTGATAAGTTTGCTCAAGCTATGTTTGCTAAAGTTCATGTTGCTAAAGCTAACTTTGCTATATTGGCTTATGTAGTAAAGTTAATTACATAGCTAGTGTAGTGATGTTAGCCATAGCTAAGGCTAACAGAACTAAAGTGAGCCACCGTTCATGTAACTACTTCTAAAACATGTCTATATCTAATTTAATTTTGGATTAGATCTTTTTCTCATTTATGAAATGTTGCTTAGTCCGTAATGAATGCAATGTAGTTATTTCATGAATGTAACTGCCAGACTTTGCTTATGAATAAAGTGAAATTAAAAAAAAAATAAAAAATCTAAAACTGGAAATATGTTGTACCAGCAAATGATGGCAGTTTAACTCTGTGATATTTGGCGTGTTGGATGAACAGCCTGTGAGAGTGAACGTCTGGCCTGCAGCAAGACTGTCTAGTGTCCAAGTCAGTGTTGGGGTGGGGCCTACCGATGGGTCATTAAATCATGATATTTGACTGCTAAGAGGAGGCAGGATCAGATTGGCTTTAGTAACCAATATTTATACATGCACTGGGCAAAGAAAAAACATTCACAAAGAGACATGGACTTTATAAAATGTCCAGCGGGGAGAACCAAAAGTGACCCAATCTGTAATTTTCCACATTTTGTGCTCTTATTTCAGTTATCTTTTTACACTTTAGGTGAATTTATATGAAGTCCACATTTCAAGTATAAAACATTGCATTACAGACTGACATAAATGCCATGGAGTGAACCAAATAGTAGGTCATCTGTTGGATCAAAACTTCTATGCTATGCTATATATTTTCTGAAATCTCTTTTAACACACACTCTCCTGCAGATCTCTCCAAATCTCTTCTGCTTTCTTGAATAGAAGAATTAAAGCTGCAGACAGGGCTCGGCTGTAAATTATTCAGGTGCACTACATGGCTGGTTAAATGGTGATGAGTAAACAGGAGTCTGAGTCATCCACCCTGCTTTGAATCACCCTGCTGCTGCTACAGCGCTCAGAGAATGGGATGAATGACTTCAGTGGTTGTTTCTCCTTTTGCTAATTCACCCTCAGTGTTCACAGGGGAAATCACTGGGGGCAAACAACTGCTCCTCCACATTAAGTCAATTGTGCGCAGGTGTTGGTATTCTTTCGTTTGGGATTTTCATTTTCAATCAATTAGAGCTCGATTGTAAATTCATCTGCAGAGGGGTGAAATAGGTCGTGTCTGCATGGAGCTTATTTTGAATATTCTCACACATTTCAGCTAGCTTTCTTACGAGATTATCAGCTGCTTTGTAAAAGAATATGGGGTAATTTAGTAAAAATATCAGGTAAAGATAAAATGAATCTCATGCACCAGCTCTAACACCTAAAATACATGTTATTTTATATTCAAGAGTTTGCTGAATTTGACTGTTCCTGATTCCTACTGCTGAGAGTAACAGGCAAGTCATACATAAGCCTTTAAGTTTTGATACATTTGATTGTATTCCATATTAAAAATGTGTATTTCACACCTCTTTTATCTGCACATCACACACTGTACCTTCACGGTCCTTTGGTTGAGCAAATCCTGCCCTGATGAGGACAAGACAAGCGTATGTTTTAGCACATTATTCCTCTGTGTGTCAGTTTTGATGGTTTCTGTCCCTTTGAGACAGCCATTCTCCTACAGTAGAAAGCCTCAGGCAAGCTAATCAAAACCTATTAGCAACAAAGTGTGAAACTTTTAGCGTGTGACCCCTGAAAAGTGCTGACCAGCAGATCAGCGAAGCGTTAAAACTGTGGGCACAAGGTACCATAAACACACAAGACCTCAAGGACAGCAGCAGATGTATTCTTTCTTTTTTTTTTTCACTTCCTCTCTCACTCTGAGCTTCCTCACATCACTGCCCGCACCCTCTCCTTCCTCTCACCCTCAGACATCCCCTGCCTCCTAATAAATCCCACGAGTCTGTGTTTTTAGGGGGAAGAGAGAAGAAAGTGACAGACAGGCTTTAGACGGAGAGACAGGGACAGAATGTAGATGAGCGAGGATGTGTTTGGTCTGTCTGTGTGTGAGTGCACGACAAAGACCGTTTCTTACCTGTAGAGAGCTTGAAAGAGGTCAGTCGAACTGACTCCAAAAGCCTTTTCATACTGATTTTTCCCCTCTCTGGAACAAGGTAGAGATAGCACATAGTCATGCATGAAACCACATTATATAGAGATTGCATTTGCTATGTGAGTGTAAAAAATCCACATATTTATTGTGCAGTTGCACAAGAGCTTCATTTTATTCTCAAAGTCAAATCAAATTAAATAAATGTCTGCTGTGTGAATCCTCCATCGTGTTCTGCCTTTTATATCCATACATTTCTGTTGGACTCTCCCAAACATGAAACAGTTATTTAGTCATTCCTTCTTTTACTGTTTCTCACAGATGGATTGTACTTGTCAGCCAGAGTGGATCCAGTCACACTGTCTGACAGCTGCTGGCTGTCTGCCCTCAGACATAACAATGAGACTGAAATCCATCTTGAGACACTGTTCAAACAGACGAGGAGGTACTGAATCCAAATCCTCAAGCTGCAAAAGAAACTGTGCACCTGCGTACTCTGCACTCTTCTGAGCATGCTCATTTAACTGAATAAATAAACTCTGTTTGTGCATTATCTTCAGCAGGCCTCTTTGATATCTCTAAACAAGGCAGATGTTCACCTGATCAATCAACATGTACTGTATAATAGTATTATATATGTATGTATCAGTTAATAGTTTATCAAGAAAAAAAACATTCCAAAACAGGCTGGTTTCAAATACTAAAATAAATAATACAGTTTTTCAGTATTTTTATGTATCATCAGCTGTTCCAAATTTCTAATCTTACTTTGAGTGTGAATAAAATTCCCAGGGACTAAAAATCTGCCTTTGTTATTCTTGTGTTCAAAGGAGGAGATCAAAATGTCCTAAACAATTACAGACCAATCTGGACACTGTTAGTATTGAAACCTTGATCAATAATCAAGTTAAAGAATAACTGGCTTACAACTCTTTTTCTGAAACCTGACTGAAAGTCAAATAATAAAAACACAGTATGATCGTAGCTGCCATGAAAGTTTTAAATTACATTCTTGAAGCCCTGGACAACGAACAATGTTGTTTGTATCTTTCTATAGACTTCTCCAAAGCCTTTGATATCGTGGATCATAGTATGTTATTGGAGCATCTTAAAGCTACTGGGTTTTTAGAACATGTTGCTGGTCGGTTTGCTAACTATCTGACTGGTAGATCCCAGGCTGTTCAATTAAAGGGTGTTAACTCTAGGGTACTACAAATTGAGAAAGGGGTGCCACAAGGTTCAATACTGGGTTCACTGTAATTTACCATCTACATTAATTGCAGTATATTCAGTATATTCCCAGTTCCTCATTTCATTGTCATACTTAAGATAAGGCTAATCACTGCTGTGCACCTACACCTGCACAAGCTTTTACAAATCTACAGCCTGCTTTTGATCTAGTCCAGGATCAGCTTTGCCAGCTGCAACTTGTACAAAATGCAGATAAAACTAAACTTGTGTTCTTTATGTTCTCAAGAACAGCAAAAAGGAGAGAGAAAATTGCTCATGAAAACAGTCAGAAAATAGAGTTGGCACCTTCTCCTAAACATTTAATTTTTGCTCAATGAAAATGTGTCTTTCAAGGAACACATTCAGTATGTTGCTAAAACAAAAATGAAAGTTTGGTTTTTACTACAGAAACAAGCCCTCTTCTCCTTTGGTGTCAATGAGTCCACTTTTTTACCTGTTCTTGACTATGGTGATGTACATGAATGCCTCTACTCAGAGTTTTCTTATGTTGGACAGTGAGTATTATGGAGCTCTGAGATTTATCACTAATTGTGGATTTCCGACACCCCATTGTACTTTATAACTAAAGTCAGCTGGACTGCTTTATGTACATGTTGTCTGGACTACCTTTCCTCTCTTAATCTTAAGGGATGGATTGCAAAACCTGTGCTTGTTTGACTTTTTGCAAGTTGTTGTTTACAAAGTCCAAACTGAGAAAACCTTTAGATTCTCTGCACGTTTTTTTCTTGGAACAGTCTGCAAGCTGATTTTAAACCACAAAATGTGAAGACTGAACTTTCTAAATACCCAGTGAAGCTCTTGAAACCAGACTTTCTGAATGCCACCGTATGATCAGATGTTTTATTAACATTGTATTTGTTGTTTACTGTGGGCTGTATGAGTATGAATATGTTTGATTTATAAAATAATGTATTGCTACCATTCTTGGCCAGGTCTCCCATGGAAAAGAAATCTTTAAATCCAATGAGAATAAAGGTTAAAAAAAAAAAAAAAAAAAAAAAAAACTTGGAAAAACTTTTAAAATTTGGTCCTTGGACTTTGGATCCACACTTTTTTAAACGGTCAGACTGTCATCCTTCTTCTGATCACTTCATTCTGCATCTTCAGTTCAAAGATTGTGTTAGGCTCACTCTTCTTATTTTTGATCCTATACCCATACACCACACCTTCAACCTTTGGGCTTCATCTCCCAACCTGAAACTCTTTATTCATACATCAATCTCTTTTTTTATGTAAACTCTACCCCTAAAGAAGTCTGGGATAAGGCCAGTGGCAAAGAGATCTCAGACAAGCTGTGGGTGAAGGCTTAGCTGGGATCAGTTCATGTTTTATTTATGCTGGGTTCAGCTCATTCAGTTTAAAAGTCACTCACCGACTGCACCACTCCAAGACCAAACCAAACACACTCTTTGCCTCTGTCTCTGCAAATCATGATACGTGCAAGGTGGGTGATGGGACCCTGGTCATCCTGTTTTGTCATGCCCTAAACTTTTTTAGATAACACTTTTCAGTTTTACAGCATCATAACAGAGTTCAGTTCTGACAGCTTCTCTATAATTTTGGGTTCTGTTAACCATTTCTTGGCCTTTCCCTCTTCTTTACAACAAGCCCTGAGATTTAATATGGTAAAAGTGGAAATCATCATTTTTAAATGTACAAATCTAGTTAAAAGATCTATATCTCTTACCTCTATCTTGAAGAAACCGAATATTAATTGTCTATCATTCACCCAAAGTTTAAGATCTGGAGTCCTTTTATTGAACATATCAGGAAGGAGAAATGCTGAACTGTGTTGGAAAGCCTTGTATTGTACTGTCCTGTATTGTACTGCTTTGAACTGCATTGTTTGATGCTTGCTGATCTTTGCTCTTTTGCTTTTGCCATGTGCCTCTCTCAACCCTGTACAGCCTTTGATTCAAAGACTGACCTTCAGTCCATTTATAGACACTATAATTATTTAGACTTACATGGTCCCTGTCGTTATGTCTGTGATGTTGAAAACACAAATGTGTGTGAATGTTTTTTTTTTTTTTTCAAATAAATCATGAATTTATGGATTCTTGTCCGATTATGAACATGAAATGTTATCATATTTTGCAGCTAGTAAGAAAGGTGACTTTCGACATGAATGTAACTGACCTGATAGCATCAGTCAGGTAGTGCCAGCAGAGGTAGATGGTTCTTGAGCTGTACTGGATGGACTGGTAAAGAGATAAAGGACTGGAGCGGGTCAGATACATGCTGGCCTGTTCTGTGTTACTGTACAACACTGAAACAGGAGGAGAGGGGGAGGAGAAGAAACAGAGAGGGAGATGACTGAGGATGAATCACTGCAGGTGTAAAGAAGAAGTCTGACCTTTAATGTGGGATACAGAATGGCACAGGATGTAGATGAGGGAGGTGTTGGTTTGTGGATCAGTTATTGAGAAGTAAATGACTGATAAAAATAGTGGCTATAAAATATCTATTTTATTTTCTAACCCACCTTGTCCATTGTCCGTGTGTGCATTGAGGAGCTGCAGACCGGTGCAGGCAGCCAGCAGCCTCTGTGTTCCATCCAGACTGGCTCCAACTGCCTGACTGATCTCTTCTGCAGACAGGGGGCGCTCTGCACCCAGCAACACATCATACACTCCAAGCTCACAGGAGGTGAAAACCGTCTGAGTCACAGAGAAAACAGCCAAATAAAAAAAGCAAATAGAGAAGAGCAGAATGAATAAATCTGTCTGCATTGTGAGTTGAGCCTTGTCACGATCCATTCATTCAGTTCAAACTGTGTTATTTTATATCTGAATCATGTCACAAGTCATATTTAGCACATAAATCTCCACCTATCAGACTACCACTATGACGATGTTCAGTTATCCATGTTTATATTGTTGATGATTTGACTTCATTCAATATTGCTCTCTGACCAGTATATGAGGGGACTTGCAGGAAATAAAGACTTACATTTTCAAATCATTAGATGCTTTTCAAACCTCTTTAGCAGGGGTCATAAACTACATTTAGTACAAGGGCCAGATTTTGTCTTGATAGACACTTTGGGGCCAGACTTAACTAAAATAGACTAGCTATTTTGGTCTGATTATTATTATTATTATTATTTATTTATTTATTTATTTTTTATTTTTTTATTATTATTATTATTTTGTAAATATATGTTTTCTTTTAAAAATATAGGTCATTTTTAGACATTAACTGTGTGTGTCTCTATCACTTGTACCACAAAGGGCCAACTGAAACATTTTACTAACATATTTCCAGGGCTGCCATGTTGTCCATCACTGGGTTTGGCACTAATAAGCTTATATCCTGATTGGTGGAAACCCATGGAAGAAACAGGTCTTTTGTTTTGATTTTCAGGCAGGAAGATAGCACTCTGCCAGAAGTGGAAAGCTGACACAGAAAATTGCTAATTCAATTAGGACTGGACTGGTAGGTATGTGTCTATCGTGTAACACATTCACTTGTAATTTCAAACTGATGGATTTCACTAAAACAGATCAAACATTAAGAGTCAATCCCATTTCTACCCCTTACCCCTTAACCCTTTTCCTTGCTTTTGCATGTTCATGTCAGGTGAAAGGGTATCCCTGTTCTTTTTTGAATCGAGGGCTAGGGCTAAGGGCCACAGGCTACATAGCCCTTGAAATGAAGATTTTCCAGGACCACACTTAAAACCAAGGGGTTTGATTAATTTCCCACAATGCACCACGTTCACTTGCAAAATGGCACAACAGACAACAAAGGAGGCGCATTAATGTAAATATTTTCAGCATTTATAAATAATTATAGAAAATACAACAGTCTTGTTTTCTCATATATCAAATCTGTAGCCACTAGGGATAAGAGTTTTGTGTATTTTTGGTATGTACATGTAGGTGTAAAACAGGGCTATTGACTGTATAAAAAATGGAGATCAACACAGAGATCAACAGTATGAACGAGATGGTTGAAGCTTTATTGTCACCTCTGATGACGCAGCTGTTTATCAGCAGTGTGTGATGATGAACAGCAATCAAGTGGCATCACATTTCTTAAGGGGTGGTTTTCACCCCTGTTCCTTACCACTCTGTTTTGAGGGGCAAGGGGAAGGGGTTGACAAAGGGTAAGGGCTAAGGGGTAGAAATGGGACTGGCCCTAGGCCCTCCTGATAAAACTGTTGCAATCATGAGCGTTTTGGGGCAGTATGGATTAAAAAAAACAAAAGATGTCTTCAAAACCAAGACATTTATTATCTCCTCACATTTGTCTGAATGTTATCATGTTTTGGGGGCCAGATGAGGAGCTTTGGGGGTCCTGATTTGGCTCCTGGGACACTAGTTGATGATCACTGCTCTTTTACTTGGCTTATAAGGTGCTAAGTAGTCTGATAACATGCTTGCAAACTTTAAACCATCTATACTGACAGCCTAATATTCTTTTGGCCTCGCAAATCTACAGTTAAGTTCCTCTTCACCACCCTATGATGTGCCTCTTTCCTCTGTTTTCTGTCCCCTTGTACCAACTTTACTCACTTGGATCTATTCTTTAGTATTATCTAAATGTAAGGTGCCAAAAGCTGCGAGCTGGTGGTTGTTTGACAAATGTCAGGTGCTAGATAGTGCAATTAACTTATATTCAGATAGTGAGCTGGAGAAAACAAATCTTGCTTGCACACTTCAAAGTTTAAACTTTCTTCTCATAGTTTTCAGTCGTTGTAATACCAGCACTCTAAGGGTAATAAACAGCATCTTCAAAAATGTAGTTTCCTTGATTGTTTTTAATTCTTGTTGACTAAAGTTGAAAAGGAATCATTTTTTTGATGTTTAATAAGCTGATAGATTTTGCCTTGAAGATTCTCTATCCTTTGTTTTTCCATGTCTGCTGCTATAACTCTTATTACATAATCTACAATCAGGAATGCTATTAACTCAGTAAACCTGCAAGCCTGAGCAGCAAAAGTATTTTTCAGTTAAGTTTGGTCTATAGGTGACTCATGAAGAGTAGTATGATGTGTCTGTTTTACCTTGGAGATGAGGAATCCTTCCATATACTCCAGGATCTTTTTGGGGTACATGTCTGCAGCAGGTTTCCCGTCAGACTGACTCCTGTCCGGACCCTCAGCCATAGCCACAGTTTATGCAGGACTTCCAGAAAAACTCTTAAATGCAAAATGACTCTCCCTGCTTCCCTCTCCCAGACTGGAGACACTTCAGCAGGTGTGCGTGAACGGCTGTGGAGACAGAAGCAGACTAAAGCTAGAGAACTTGCCCACCCATCGACAGCAGCAGTGAGTCTGTGAGAGTGGCAGTGGGCTAAGCTGATTACAGCCAGATAACCCAGATTAGAGCAGGGGCTCAGTCTGAATTGGACAAAGAAACAACTTTGTGGTAACACACTGCTGCCTTGTTCATTATCACTCACACTTGGATGGAGACATTCACTCAGTGCATTCTCATACCAGACCTATTTTTCCACAGTTTTATGACCCCAAAGTAAAAGTGACACTTGAGGAACACCGGACTTCTAGATGAGTGTTTCTTATGAAGGATGTCCTCCTTTTCTCTTGTCCATATGGCCTGGTTGCTCTCCCGCTGAGAGACTAATGGTATCATCAGACCTAATGACACAGACTGTCACGTCACAAGCCTAGATGTGATTACACCGGCCAGTTTTACTATTAATTATTCATCCACACAGTCATTAAAGCAGCTGTGTATGGACACCAATGAGGTATGACAGCTGGGGCTGGGAAAGTTGTCACCTTCATCCTTCACATGAGGGTTCAGGAGGTTTATAGAACAAAAAAAATCATCAAATCATGCAGATGTTTCAAGGAAAGTGTTGCAAAAGGTTCTGACGCCATAGGAATTTAACTACAGTTTAATCAGGAAGGACCTACTACAAGTTTTTACAAATTATGACGAAAGAGAAAGGTGCAATGCCTTTGGTGATTAGCTGGGGGACTAGCTGAGCTGGGCCACCAATAAGGCGGCTTGAAGAATGAAACCGATGTATGCAGGATAAGATGAGCAGAAGACCTGTAAGGATCTGGACAACATGCTGAGAGCTGAATGGTGTCTGGGATGGAGGATGGTTGCAGTGTCAGCACTGAAACAACAGGTTGGCTGTAAAAGAGAGGGCAACAGATTTCAAATATGACGGGTGTGTTTGATCCCACAAGCCCCTGTACAGGAGGCTGTGTTCTAGGTCTCAGTCTAAAGGGTCCGGTTAACAGGGATCTACTGGGGAGTCCAGACAGAATAGCTATTAGCTGTTTAACCTGGAGGCGAGAGTATTGGGCCCAGCTACCTAACTGTCTACTTCCAGATGCCTGCCCTGCTTCCTAAACCCATGAAAATCACTGAACAGCCAGAATGATATTTCACCGGCGTACACATTTGTTAATGACAGCTTCTCTCTCATGATCTGTGCATTTGTTGGTTGCCGGGATAATTTTTAGAGATCTGGAAAAATGGTTCCAAGGACCTGTTTTAATTTTAATTACGCTAGAGCAACCTATTAGAACCTTATGTCAGTTACATGCACACCACCTAAGACCATGTTACATTGAGGTGTGTGAAATAAAAAGTCTTAAATCTGTACTTTAAATGCAGGTCAATTACTTTAATTGGAATTTAGCATGGGCATAGCAAGCAAATCAAAATCATCAAATAAATGGTGATTGCTTACAATAAAAAACAAAAATGCTGATTAAAAATCTTCAATCTTAATATCACAATAATGCTAATTAATAATGATAATCAAAAAATCTAAATAAAATAAAATAAACTCATTACGACCTGTTCTTTGAGCTAAGCCAGTTCAGTTTGAAGTCCTTATTTTGTAGAAGAGTCAGGATGATGATGGAAAGTCCCAAAAAAGCCTCTTCTACCTCCGCAGTATGCAGAGCCTGGCCCACTCTCTCACTAATGGCTCTCTAACTACTTCTACTTTCTCAGCCTAGGACTTCTGCTTTTCTCTAACGGCTCTCTGAGCTCCTCTTTTTCTACTGGCTGTTTCTCGGCAGAGCTGCTAGCCTTTACCTAAACTCCCTTTCTGTTACACATAAGCACTTTTTGATTTATACTTAAAGATTAATAAATGCTCTTCTGTTGATATTCTGGCTTGAAATGGTAATTCTGGCTCCCCTTTTTGTCATCATGACTGCCTGCAGTACCATTCTGTCTTCTCCTACGGTGTCTGTAAGGCCTGACTTCCTGTTGAGGCCTAGTCTGAGTTTCAGCCTGAGGCCCAAATCTCCTCTCTATGAAGGGTCTAACCTGAGACACAGGCCTGATCAGTGACCTAAAACTAGGATTCACTTGACACCCCCTTCCTGAGGTAACAGTCAGTGTCTTGTGATCACCCAAAGGATTGGGTCTCTTAGGTGGTAGCAGGGTCCTGTCGTCCTCAACATCGATGGTGAGCATCCTCGACCTTGCTCACTGATGCACTCCTGGTCTCATTCGGAGCTGAGGTCTTTTGTGGGATGGTCCAGCAGGGCAGCTGCCTCGCCACTGGAGTCTGAGTCACGCTCTGGAGTCCACACGACATCTTCTCTGACGGTCTTTTAGGAGCAGGACCCCTGGCCTTCTCTGGGGTCGGTCTGCACTTACTGTAGGGAGCTTGGCCAGGTGCTGCTGGTGTCTTAGATGATGGCTTTGCTCCCCTCCCTTAAGTGGGGGACTTGTGTGGTCTCTCTGCCTTCGATGGTGCTGGTCAATGGGTCTTGTGTTTGCCGGTAGGTGTCCCCTGCTGCAGCTGTGATGTTCTTGGAGAGTTGATCACGCTGCTTTGACCTACCTTCGGTAGAGTTGGAGGGTTGGCTGCCTCGGCTTCCACGGGCTGGTACTCTGGGGTATGCAGTTGGGACAGGAGGGGTCGACCATCAGTCGTGACCCACGGATCCCAATACCTCTCTGCTCCACCCAGTCCCCTGGTCTCCTGGCCAAAGCTGATGGGGGTCATTATTCTCCAGTTAGCGAAAGCCTCCAAGACAGCCAGGGGGACCTCAAGGCCATAGGCAGATCTACCCCAGGCTGGGCTCATGCTGGGTCTTTGCTAGGTTCCTTTCCTGGAAAGCATGAAGCATGTGTCATGAACCATGTAATTACACATATCTTATTGGTGGGGCCCCATCAGTACAAAGCAGAAACCGCTCCCCAGGCGACACACCACAGGGCAAGTTTACCCAAGGGGATCAGCCAACGCTTTCTCCCTTTATCCTGAAGCAAGGCAGACAGGTTTGTCATGTACGCAAGCATCAGAACTTCATAGATAATGTTATCTCAGGGGTGGGAAGAAGATGTGACAAGTGGCCATGAGTCGCCATAGCACCAGCACACCACCTTGGCAAAAGCCAGAAAACTTGAATTCAAGGCGATTGTGCCCAAGGAGATAAAGTATGTCACAAACAGTGATAGAGCGGCATCACAGACTCTGTAACAGAGGTTACGGATCAGTACCTTGATGACTGCCTGTACTAGGGCTATCATTCTCAGCGGCTGATCAAGGGCCCAGGTCCCTGTGCAACAGTACAGTAGCCAGAGCAGTACTATGAGAACAAACTCTGCTGTTATAACAAGATCCAGAATAAAAAACTGATTATTGAAAAGTTACAAGGACTGTTTTAATCCTGTCTGACTTTAATCTGCAGCTGTTGCTGCACTTCTTGCACTTTAACACGAGAAACCTCTTTCTTCTGCCCCAGCTTAACTCTGCTTGGTTATACAAGACCTTCTAGACTCACGGTGAGCTCTTGTAGTTTAACATGAAGACAGTCTTCACTCTATAGACACTTTGGAATCTCTGTTTGTCCCTGTGACATCAAGTCCTTCATACTATCTTCATGCCTCGCACGTTGTGCACCATATAACGAGACCCAGGATAAAATACTGATTACTGAAAGTTACAAGGACTGTTTTAATCCTGTCTGACTTCAATCTGCAGCTCCTGCTCACTCGTATCTGCTGTAGTGTTAGGGTTCGTGGTGTTAGGCTGCGAGAGCTCAGAGCACAACATATCTCTACGGCTCTAACCAACCCCCCTTAAATGTGTGTAAATGTGCCTGCTGTACTTTAGAAAAGAACAGAGAGAGAAGCCATGTTGACTCAGACTCACCTACGGGGGCCTTGTGTGATCCGAAGAAAAAACCCTCCTGAAAATATGTCCTCAATAATGCCACAAGAAAAAGGAATAATTTAAATCCTTGAAAATGTACAAGGTTACTCCAGCAGTTTTAGTAACAAAGTCCCACCAGAGTCTAAGATATGGTTTTAGAAAACCTTCTTATTTTCTTTCCAGCTCAGTCAAAAATGTATTAAATCACTCAGAAAGCCGGATTGACAATCAAATTGTCAGATTTTACATGTACTAGTAAAATCATCAAGAAAGGAGAAGTGTCAGCACTCAAAATGTCCTTTTTGGTAGTTTTATTCAAGGCAGCAAGGCACAACGGACGCGTTTCAATTTAGTCTTCCTCAGCGTTGTGAAACAATATACGGAAGAGCGCCTTAAGTACAGGAAGTGTTCAGGTACAGCTTTCAAAATAAAATATAATGAAATAAATTAAATAGGTTTCCTGGTAGGGGCTCTAACGTGTAGCAATACCTTGTATGAAGATAAATGTAAATATAAATATAGAAATGCATTACAGTGACAATACAACAAATGTCAAACACCAATATCCAAATAGTACAAAAAATGTACAAAAAATGTGCACCTACAAAAGGTTAGGGGTTAGGTCACCTTGGAAAAGTTTTTTTGTTTGGAGGGTGCTTCTTCCTGTGCTTTTTTTTTTTTTAATAGTAAATTCATCACCAACAAAAATGGATCACATGAACATTTTTGAAAAATTCCATGGATGAAAAATGTTGTAAAAATCAATTTAAAAGCAAGAACAAACATATTGAATCAACATGAAAATAAAGGTACCAAAAATTCAAAATGATCAAAAACTTACAAGTTGAAACCACAAAAGATAACTTTTGGTTAAATTCAGTTCTCTATCCCGGACCATAAAACTGTTCAATCTGATCGGCTGACGCTGCCTTCGGTGAGCAAAGATACCAGCATGGGTCTCCCTGACTTTGACTTTGTTAGCGTCCAGTTTAACCCTCTTTTGCAGATAGGTTTTCCTTCAGCTTACAAGTAATAGCGACCCATGACTGGAGAGGAGTTATCACTGATTGCCCACAGAAGGTTTCAGGACCCAAGACCATGTGTATGCCAATCGAGCCAACAGGTTGGAGTCTGCAAGAGACCTGATGAGCAAATTGGGGTCCCTTTTTTATACCTGGTTACGCTGACATATCTGGAAAGTCCCACCCTTTATCGCTGAACTTTGTACACAGTTTTGAAATCTGCAGAAACCAAGAGTTCACCTAAGTTCACCAAGTCAGCAGCACTAGAGGGTTCAAAAGGTCAGCAAGGTTTCGTTCTGCAGGTGCAGCAGCAGCCATGGTGTATTTATAGACATGTGAACATACAAACCTAGATAAGCTTAATTACTGCATAAGAAATAAAATAAAACATTTTTTCTTGTTAAACCCGACTTTGGTTAAATATTCCAAAGTTTAAAAGACCAACTGATAATCAAACTGGGGTTAAGATTAATTGTTTTTTCAATAGAAATAATTGAATAACACTAGAAAGTTGATTCTCTCAGCACCCTCTCTTGTTATTTAATTATTTTCATAAACAGACAACCTAACGTTAAACAACCAAATAAAAATTCCTTAACACGGATGAACTTAAAATGCCCTACAAATCAAAGTAGAAACACCACAAAGATGCCCAACATATATGCAAAAATTTTTTTAGACTGATATAAAAATCTCTAGCATCAAGTATTACCAACATCTCTGATCTGTGACCAATATTTTAGAATACAATTTTCTGTGAATCATCTATTAATCAGGATCCAGTTAATCCTTAACCACAATCTATTAAACATATAAATATATATATATATATATATATATATATATATATATATATATATATATGCATATATACATATATTTCCTAGTTCTATCTACATATACAAACATAATATATAAATGCGCAGTTCATACAATAGACCTACATAGACACACATATCCCCTTAACAATGTATACTCACACCTACACTCATTTATATATATATACATCTGTATTTAATCATTTATTACCATTTTTTATTTTTCAGATCAAAATCCTGGTTTTATTTACTAAATGCATCCTTAGTCACAATCGGTCACTTAAACAATACCTCTCCGTACAAGGGTCCCGGTGAATCCACAACTGAAAATGCCATCTTTGTGTAGAGAATACGACTCCGCTCTCAGCAGAGACCCAGTTCCTCCAAGCTCAGCTGCTTGTGGTCAAAATCAAGCAGTGCAAAAGTGTCCCCCTCTCTAGCTCCAGTGTAGGGGAAACAATAGTCACTGGCTTACCCTATGGGCAACCCAGGGCCGTATAAGCTTAATCCAGTGATGCAATACAACCCCCTCACCCTTTAGAGAATCAGGCTGGGCTCCAGCCTTGTCCATGAGCAGGAGTATATGTGCAGGGTCTGTAAATCCATGCCATGTGTCTGAGTAAGGTAAGGTTTCAGGAAACATTTCCTCTGGAAGGGTCCACTCAGGTATGAGAGGATCCTGAGGCTGCTCCTCTTTCACAGAGGATGTAGCATCAGGGCCCTCCCTGCCTTAGGGTCCAGGAGTGAACACCAGGGAGGGAAGCGAGGCAGGGGTTGGCACTGTATCCATATTTATCAGCTCCTGGTACTGCTCATCTTATGATGAGGTCAACCCAGAGGCCGAAGATGAACCCTTCAGGCTCATCAGGATCATTTCGCCCTGCTGCCTCCAAAGCTGGGTCCTCGGGCCCTACTGCGTTTTTTGCCTCGCCCAGTCCTCAGCCTGTTACCTCACCTCTGTGCTCTGGCAGACCTCTTCATTGGAGCCTCAGATCTGTGGGTAGGGATTCATACTCCACAGACAAATGGAGATTATCTCATTGCAAAAAATAATGTCATATGCAACAAATCCCTCTGGGGAGGTGGAATCTGATATATCAAACTCTGTCAACTATGTAAATTATCTGTATTATAAACGGCATCTCTGTCTCTGCAGGTTAGCAGTTTTCTATATTGCAGTATTTCTTGAGGACAACTGTTCTCTCAGTTCCCCTGATGAAATACTGTGATGTCAATCTCACTTACACTCTTTCATTCTGACTAAAATTCTTAATCTGTAACACTGGTAAGTACGGAAGAGTATTAGGGCCACTGAAAAAAAAAATTTGAGACAAATTTTTTTTTTTCAATTGTGAGAAAAAAGTCAGAATTCTGAGATTAAAGTCAGAATTCTGAGTTTAAAGTCAGAATTCTGAGAAAAAAGTCAGAATTCTGAGTTTAAACTCAGAATTCTAAGATTAAAGTCAGAATTCTGGGAAAAAAAGTCAGAATTCTGACTTTATTCTTCAAATGAAAAAAAAGTCTCAAATGTTTTTTTTCTCTGGGAAAAAAAGTCAGAATTCTGACTTTATTCTTCAAATGAAAAAAAAGTCTCAAATGTTTTTTTTCTCAGAATTCTGACTTTAATCTCAGAATTCTGAGTTTAAACTCAGAATTCTGACTTTTTTCTCAGAATTCTGAGTTTAAACTCAGAATTCTGACTTTAATCTCAGAATTCTGACTTTTTTCTCACAATTGAAAAAAAAAAATTTGTCTCAAATTTTTTTTTTCAGTGGCCCTAATACTCTTCCGTAGGTAAGGTTGTGTGTCTGTAGGTGTGGGTATTTATGTGGGCAGGTCACAGTATTCCTCCTGTATACAGAATTAAAGGGCATCTAAAAAATACTAGTTTATATATATATATATATATATATATATATATATATATATATATATAATATAAATAAATAAAAAGAATAAGAATAAAAAATATAAGTACTTAAAGCAAAGTCAAAGAAATCAGCAAGTCTTTCAACGCTTTTCTAATAGGACCAGTCAAACACTCAAGAATTATCCTCTGCATAATTAATAATGCAAAAACAGTCAAACTATATTACAGATAGTATTTTCATTTTGTTTTATTTTGCCAGTATAAAGATATATATAGGGCAAGAAGAGGCAAAAAACTCATGATGCTTATTTGAAGCCTCCACCTAAAAAAGATTGTAGAAAGAACACAATATCAAAGAAACTCAAGGTGAACATACAAAAGATGATATAAGCATGTTTAAATAATAATTCTGAATTTATGGTAACGTTAAAAACAAATTAAAAAAACATGGAAAAGTGAGGATAAGGGGTTTATGAATATTTTTGTGCCAGATTCTGGTTGAGTACAAGATCTGACATTACACCTGTATTCACAACAGGAAACTAAGACAACAAAAAACTTGAATTTAACAGAACTAAGAGTCACTAGTAATAACACAGCAGAAATGAGTTAACAGCAGCCAAAAGTTTCTAACATTTCAGAGTCAGACAATTTTTCGCCAGGTAGGAATAATTTTTCCATAATTTTGTGCCTCTATATCCTATGGCAAATTGGTCTCTGCAACTTAAACATTTAGGAGGTTGACAAGCTAGAGCTTGACAGGTTGAACAAGAATGATCCTATGAGTTTTTTTTTTTTTTTTTTAAGATTTTTCAAGTGCTCTGGGATATTATTTCCATATAATAGCCAATAAACAAAAACACATACATGAGAAATATTTATTTTCATGAATGTTAAGAATCTGAAGTTTTTGAGACAAAAGAACAGTAGAGGTTTATGATACCTGGAGCATTTCAACAGAATTATTTAATTTTTAAAAAATCCTCAGGGTAGGATTTTTGTCACCAAAATGATGTTAGATTTCTTTATATCTAAGGACAGTTTGTTTAATTTAAACCATTTTACATGGGCATTTAAACCAGCATTAGCATTGTGCATTAATGCAGAGAAATTTGAATGAGAGAACTGAAGTTGTGCCATCTGCAAATATAATTGGTGAAAGACTATTTGAGACATTTGACCTGTCATTAATATAAATCAGAAATAATAATGGTCCTAGAATGGACTCCTGTGGAACCCCACATAGTAGCCTGGCTTGGCTTGAATAGCAATCATTAACACAAACAAACTGGCTCCAACTGGAAAGGTAATTTTCAACCATTTGTATGTAATACTTATAAAAACCATATTTATAAAACTTAATAAGTAAAATTGAATGATTAACTGTATCAAAAACTTTTGAAAAATCTACAAAAATACTGCTAATTAACCAATAATTGTTAAGTGTAGAAGTAATTTGGTCAGTGAGATGAAGTAAAGATATTTAAGTGGAATGACTTTTTCTAAATCCACTCTGATGTTTAAGGAGAATAAATTTGAATCTAGATGAAAGATCATCCTTTTGTATATAAGTTTTTTAAGCATCTTTGAAAACAGGGCAAGATAATTATTAGTCTGTAATTATTAAAGTAGCCTAGGTCGTCAGCTTTAAACATGGCAGTAACTTTAGCAAAAAGAGGCTAAGAGGAGATATTAGCAAGATATTTGCAATATTAACTGTTTCACCTGTTTGACAGGAAATATAGAAATATTGTCTGACGGATGAAGATATTTTTAACTTATCAATTATGTCTCTTATATCTTAGATATCTGGCGGATCAAAAGTATACATAACAGGGGAAGAAATGTTATTTGCTAGGTTCTAACCACTATTAATAAAAATAAATAAATACATTTTTTAGCTATATCAGCTGGGTTATTGAAGAAATGTTCATTACCACTAAAGGCAAAAGCTAACACTGGGGCTTTCTTTGTATTTCTTTCTTTGATTTGTCACTTCCTGGTTATTTTTAGTATTATAGAACACCGTTTAAATTCTTCAAACATATTTGTTTTCTATAAGATGCATAGCCACCCTATTTTCAGTTTTAATTCTGGTTAGTTTGGCTCAGCAGGTTCATGCATCTTAATGTTCTACCCTCTCTTGGCCCTGCACAGTCAAAGAAGGGAAGAAATAACAGCGGTTAGATCCATATTTTACTTTGATAGAATTGTGCCAGTTAAGGCAAGGCCAATGGTGGTTAGGTCTTCACCTATCCAGACTCGGGTCCCTGAGGCGCTCAGAATCCACACAGCTTATGAAGCGTGAAGAAACATGTCATGATGGTCAAAGTCTGACACAAGTCCTGACCGTGTTTCTGTGATGTATGTTTCTAGGTTAGGAATGTGGATCTACTTCTACTTCAGATACCTACAGATCTTCTCGTCTCCTACATGTCCTAATCCCTCGTGCACCTCTGTAACCATCTGTGAGGCATGATCAGATGGCACATTGGTGAATGGATGTTTGTCCCTCCACTCTTGTGGTAGAATAAGTGTGAGTTTAGCCACTTTAGGCCTGGCTTGGGCCAGTCTGTCGACTCACTGATTTCCTTAATGATCTAAATCTCTTTTATCAGTACAACTTTGTACTTAAACCCATTCAATATACATTTTACTAGTAACAGAGGTGTGACAAGATACCAAACTCACAAGAAAAGATCTGCACTATTTTTAAACTTTCATAACAAATTTAGTCTTTTATTCAGGTCAAAGTCAGACAATCTCTTGAATTCAGGTCCATTTTTCTTTCTCTAATTTCAGACTAGTCATCCTCTGTCTTTGGATATCATGGCTTAAAAATTCTTTGTTTTTTACAGTCATGACACAAACTTGCATTTTAACAGCACTTCTATTAAAATAACCATACATGTTAATTCTCTTTTTTGTGAAAAATTGCCATATATTCAGAAATAATAACAATAACACAAGTCATAACATTCCCTAGCCTTGTTTCAAAAATGATCTTTTTTCACTTTCTTTGTTCAATTTCAGTTTAGTTTTAATTGTTAGTTTATTTGTTTGTTTAATTTGTTAGTTTACTTCAGTTTTTTTTTTAAAAATGCTTCAATTTAGTTAAGTTTTTATTATTTTAGGGGTTTTTTTCTCCTTCAGATTGATGTCAGGGCTAAGTGACCTTTATACATTTTTTTAACATATTCACACAGACTCTTCACTAAAGATTATTTATTAAAAGATGATGTTTAAATACAACTCCAGAGATAAAACTGCTATTGTGTGAAGTCTTAACATATCATTTTAGGCAGTTTTACACTCCCCAGACCTGGGTGTAGGTGCCAGTCAGTTTGGCTGTGCCAAAGCTTAAAGCTAAGGATATTTTGCCACTATTTTTATTTTATTTTAGTTATATTTATAAGCGCACAATATAGTTTTAATCGGTTTTCATTTTTTAGGTAAGGCTAAGTTTTAATTTAGTTCAATCCATTAAAAAGATTTTCGAATTTTAGTTTTAGTTATTTAGTTAGTTTTAGTTAATTATAATAACCTTAATTCAGAGCAAATCCACACATTTTCTAGTCCTCATAAAGCCTTCCCATGATCAGTGTTGTGCAAGTCCCCACATTAAATGAGTCAGCCCAAAACTCAGTTCACCAGCCTAAATGATCCTGTTCACATTCATGGTTCATGATTTTAGGAAAAGATTTTGTCCATGGATCAAAAATGGAACTACTCCACATCCATTATTATATACAGTGCTTAACAAATTTATTAGACCACCCTAACCCTAACCAAAGTAAGGTTTATGCCACAGCTGCCATAAATTAACAGCATTGGTAATTACCAAAATCATTTTTTATGTTTCTGCAATGGTTAATACACCAACATGTAGAAGCTCTTTAACCCAAATGATATTTTTAATGCTAAAATAAAATTATTATTGTCATCCATGAATTTTCAATTTTACTGATTTACAAAAAAACTGAAAAAATAGTAAAGCACATTAGTATTTGTTGATTAGTATGTCAAATTATAGTTATTTACTTGCATTCCTGAACCGAAAAATTAGTTTTAGTTGTTGAATGTTATGCTTGATTCATTTCTGACTTGTCAGAGGAGCCCAGTGAGCCGGCTCAAATTTTGGTGAATTCAGTTTGAAATCCCTCATTCCTCTTCAAAATGGTAAAACGTGGAGAGCTCACTGAAAATGAAAGAGTCCGCATTAAAGCACTTCATGATGCTGGATGGTCTCTGAGACAAATATGACAGGTGGTCTAATACATTTGTTAAGCACTGTGTGTAAATATTCCCATATGTGTAATATCATGACAAACTATGAATTTACATAATATCTGAACAATACACATCAGCCAGTCAGAAGTGTTAATCATATTAAATTTTACAGGTTTTCTGACCCTACAGACATGGCTTCAGTGGTTTTTGGAACTAAGCTTTATAATGGTCTATCTCATGTTGAAACTGGTGTTACACTGAGCTACTGGAGCAAAGCTTGCTATGTATAAAAAAAAAAATACTCAGGGATGCAACTACATCAACGCTGCATCGTTTTTTGGTCATTTCTTTTTATTTTGACAGCGTAAGCACATACATTCACCTTGCTCCAAAGGCGGATATTCGTGGGTTTGTGTACGTGTGTCGCTGTTCTGCAGCACTTCCTGTTGCAGATGGTGTGTCAGACACTAAACAGAGCGATTATAGGAGACTTTATCTGGTTCTTAAAGTGAACTAAGAGCTCTGTGGCTGAGTTTATTTGGTATCTGCAGAATACAGTGGGCTCTTTGGTTACTGATGTTAAGTTGCTATTTGATGTTACAGGTGCTGACAGCTGTTCAGTGAGTGTCAAAATGGACAATGTGAGATAAATAGAGAAAAGTTTCAGTAGTGTTTTTATTATCCAGCAGCACACAGAGTAAAAGTTTTTGGCTGTGACCAAAATAGATGATAGAGGGTCGGCTGTGCTCTATCTCTTTACTATCTACTACACTAAATTACATGATAGCATCAGTTTAACAGTTTAATCAGAATTAATTTAAGAAACTACTGCTCTGCCTCTATAAAGCATTTTCAGGAAAATTAAAGAGCTAAACTGGAAAAAAATTGTTTGATTATAAAGAAGTTATCTTTGAAATTAAACAAAATTGAGTTTATGGTTTTTGCTAAAAAAAAAAAAAACATACAATAATAAATAAAAAGTAAAAAAATGAAAAACGTTGGCGACCAAAGATGGCGTAAATTTTGAGAGAATGTCTGAACTTTGTCTCTTAGTTTTTACAGTTGATGATGAACCAACATGGAAAGCTCATAGAGCCCAGGTAAGAACAAAGGTGTCCAAGAAAAATTTTAATTCCAGTGGTAATTTTGGCAGCTACTTTTAATTTTAGTTGTAGGCTTAGTCTTTTGATTACGTCTTTTAGTTTCAGTCACATTTTGGTCATTTCTGTCCTTTTTAGTTTTAGTCTAGTTTTAGTCAGGGAAAAAAAAAAAGGCTGTCGACAAACATTTTCAGTCATAGTTTTAGCCGACATAATTAACACTGTTTAATTCTTAATAAGGCAAAGTTTTTGTTTAACTATAAATTGATGATGATTCTGTTTTACTTCTCTATTTTGCGATATCTTTGTTACTGTATAGAAATTTAGGGAATTACACATATCAGCTACATTACACTAAGAGCAGTGAGAATTATCCATGAGGTTGATTACAGAGAGCGCATCAACAGTCTGTGTATTAGGACAGGGCCGTTAAATCTCAAAGATCGGGTTGAGGTGCAGACACTTACAGTTATATTAATAACTCAAAGCAGTATTCCTGGAAAATAAGCAAAGTTATTTGTTTTTAGTTCAGATGATTAAGACCACACAGGGAAATATCATTTTAGGCATTAATTTTCACAGAAGATCTTAAATCAAATGTATATTTCTGTGGTTGGAGTCAAACTAAGGGTTTATTTACAGAGTGATCTCAAGAGCTCAAATAGCAGTTTAAAACACCCCCCCCCCCTTTTTTTTCAGAGATGTTATGCATTACAGATCAATCATCCACAGGAAATTTTTGGAATATTAAAAAAAACAAACAAACAAACAAAAAAAAAAACTATTTTTTGTACATTTTTCTTTTAAATATGAGAATGAGATAAAAATTATAACTCTTCAATACATCAATCCCTTGCATTATGCGTAAAAAATAATCACAATTAGATGATCTCTGAAATTGTTCAGCGCTAGTTTTATCTAATATTGTGTTGGTTATAATATAGAATTACGTATTGTCTGTTTGTAAAAAAAAAAAAACCTACATAATATAAGGATCTTAAAAAATAATTGCATATCAAATCACAATTGCAATACTGAGGGAAAAGAAAAAAATACAATTAAATTATATAACAAATCGCTCAGCTCTGGTCAGGCTGTATAAGATGTTTTCTTCTCCCTGGTCCTTTCTGAACATAGAATTATTGGAGTTGTGAATGATTTCTCTGTATGTACAGTCTTTCAAGACTGTGTACTTTATCATGACAGAAGAAATAGAAAAATAAAGACAAAGCTTTTATTATTAATCTAATTTAATTTAAATTAATATCTTTCTTATTTTTATTTGAATCATGCATATATATATATATATATTTTTTTTTTTTTTTTTTTTTTTTGCTTTTCTGCTTGGTTATACAAGACCCTCTAGACTCACAGTGAGTTCTTGTAGTTTAACATGAAGACAGTCTTCACTCTATAGACACTTTGGAATCTCTGTTTGTCCCTGTGACATCAAGTCCTTCATACTATCTTCATGCCTCGCATGTTGTGCGCCATATAACGAGACCCAGGATAAAATACTGATTACTGAAAAGTTACAAGGACTGTTTTAATCCTGTCTGACTTCAATCTGCAGCTCCTGCTCACTCGTATCTGCTGTGGTGTTAGGGTTCGTGGTGTTAGGCTGCGAGAGCTCAGAGCACAACATATCTCTACGGCTCTAACCAATCCCCCTTAAATGTGTGTAAATGTGCCTGCTGTACTTTAGAAAAGAACAGAGAGAGAAGCCATGTCGACTCAAGACTCACCTACGGGGGCCTCGTGTGATCCAAAGAAAAAACCCTCCTGAAAATATGTCCTCAATAATCCCACAAGAAAAAGGAATAATTTAAATCCTTGAAAATGTACAAGGTTACTCCAGCAGTTTTAGTAACAAAGTCCCACCAGAGTCTAAGATATGGTTTTAGAAAACCTTTTTATTTTCTTTCCAGCTCAGTCAAAAATGTATTACATCACTTAAAAAAACGGATTGGCAATCAGATTTAACAGATTACATGTAATAGTAAATTCATCACCAACAAAATGGATTACATGAACATTTCTGAAAAATTCCATGGATGAAAAAATGTTGTAAAAATCAATTTAAAAGCAAGAACAAACATATTGAATCAACATGAAAATAAAGGTACCAAAAATTAAAAATGATTAAAAACGTACGGTTGAAACCACAAAAGATAACTTTTGGTTAAATTTAGTTCTTTGTCCCGGACCATAAAAACTGTTTAATCTGATCAGCTGACGCTGCCTTCGGTGAGCAAAGATACCAGCATGGGTCTCCCTGACTTTAAATAGCTATTGGGTAGTACTTGTTAGCGTCCAGTTTAACCCTCTTTTGCAGATAGGTTTCCCTACAAGTAATAGCGACCCCTTACTGGTTTGTTCACTGAGAGGAGTTATCACCAATCGCCCAAAGAACAGGTTGGAGTCTGCAAGAGACCCGATGAGCAAATTGGGGTCCCTTTTTTATACCTGGTTACGCTGACATATCTGGAAAGTCCCACCCTTTGGAGTTGAACTTTATACACAGTTTTGAAATTAGCAGAAACCAAGAGTTCACCTAAGTTCACCAAGCCAGCAGCACTAGAGGGTTCAAAAGTTCACCCAAAAAGTCCCTAGTTCTTTTGTCCTTTACTGTCTCTCTAAGATGGCGATGCAACACCTGCAGAAGACGCCTCACTGAGCCTTTTGGCCTTCACACTTCTTCCGTCAGCAAGGGTTCGGTTCTGCAGGTGCAGCAGCAACCATGGTATATTTATAGAAGTGTGAACATACAAACCTAGATAAGCTTAATTGCTGCATAAGAAATAAAATAAAACATTTGTCTTATTAAACCTGACTTTGGTTAAATATTCCAAAATTTAAAAGAACAACTGATAATCAAACTGGGGTTAAGACTAATTGTTTTTTCAATGAAAATAATTTAATAACATTAGAAAGTTGATTCTCCCAACACTGTACTTTCTTTGTAGAAACCCACTGAGTTGGTGATTGTTGTGTTTGTTCATGATGAAAAACTCTTTTCAGCTTTCTCCATCAAAAAAAAATCAAGAATACCTTTTACCTTTTTGATTCTTCGCTGGGTGCTGCTGCCTCTGAGAAAACTGCAACTGCCCAGGGTGTTGCTGCTCTGGAGAATTTATGAGGCCCCCCCCTCTTCCCTTTTCCTGTAGGAGGGGTTTAGTGAGCTCTGTTGAAGAGGAGGACTTCCTCTTTGTGCAGGACCGCATGAATGCCTGCATTCCTCCCTTCAAAAATGCACAGATGACAACTACTGCCACGATTACGCCTGTCAGCAACAGATAGGGCCAAATCATGTACAGGAGTCCACTAATCCAGCTCCCAACCACCGTGAATCCTTCTCCAACTACCTTGATGGTTTCTTCGGCCAGGGTGGTGATTCCATCACTGAGGAGTATCCTGGTTCTCTCGATCCATGAGCAGTCATGCTCATGGATTCCAGAGCCGCACCTCATCCAGTGTTCTGCCAGTGACTGGCAGGTTCCATTGCTGAACGGGCGGTTAGGCCCAAGCCATTCAAAGCCTGAAATTTGGTTACCTTCACACAGGCTTTTCCTGAAAGCATGTCCTTCAGCTAACATCATGATGGGATCTCCAGTGAAGGGCACAATCTCTCTCTGTATCTCCTTCCACATCATCATGCCCTGGCCCAGGATGGCCTTAGTACAGCTGACTCCTGCTGGAGGCATTCTGTGCTATTTGCCATTCCTCTCCTGCCAAACTGGTGTGAGTAGGTATGATACTCACCGCGATAACAACCTTGTCAAGTGGCCTTCCAGCTGTCCAAACTCTGGCAGTTTGCTCTCGCCAAATACTGGTACTCAACCCAGTAACTGGTAGATTGACTCAAGCAGGGGATCACTCAGTACTCTAGGCCCCACCAGGTTCTTGTCAGATCCCTGGTTTGGCCTTCGGCCAAAGCCTGCAGGACACCTTTGATTGTAGCGTTGGTTCTCAACCCAGTACAGTCATAGTTCCACTTCCCCCATGCTTCTCTGCATTGCAACAAAGTGCACCGAAGCGACTTACCGTCACTCAAGAACTCTGTCCCATTCAGACTGCTGAAGATGCGTTCAGCCACGCATTTGTCGATTTTCTGGAAGTCCTTGGATGGTGCGGTCATCAGCTCTTCTGGTGTAGGCAGTTTCTGTACCCACATTCTGGACTCCTTAGGGCCATCCAGCCCCAGTCCAGACCACAGGTAGTCTAGCTTGAAATTACCTATGAAATGATTCAACCTTACCAACCAGATCCAGGCGAACGTAGTATTCAGCCAATCTTCACGCATGCTTCTCTGGGTCACAACATACTAGATGCTCATGAAAGAAGCCACACTCACCTGGTAGCTGACGATCCCTTTTTTAGGGACCAGCACCATGAAATCTTGCCTCAGGCACTTGGCCATGAGGTTCCAATAACATTGGTTCAGCTTTGTGTACTTACCCTGGAAACAGTCTTCGATGAGGTTCTTCAATTGTGCCCTCTTTGTGTCCACTTTGGACAGAGGACCGAGAGTCAGTGCCTCGTAGGTGTTTTCAGGTTCAGGTGTGGTGCTTGACATTGTTGTCCCCTCAGCCATCACTGTAGCTGCTCCAGACTCCTCCGTAGCCAGTATTTCTACTGACGAGGATGTAGCTGGATAGGTAGGGAACCCTACCTTTGTTCTGGTCTTTGTTCTCTGCTGGGTCTCGTCACAGGTCAGGTTGGAGAGCCACCAGAACTCGTCTGCTTCTGCAGCAAAGCCGTATTACTGTCCAAGACTTCTTGACTACATCAATGCAGTCATATCTTACTTGGCCCTGAGCTTTCACCCAGACCCTTTGTCCAACTCAAAGTCTAACTAGGATCCACTTGACACAGGTGCATGATGATTGGACACAAAGGTTGTGGCAGAATCTGATTGGTTTAATACTTAAGAGAGTGAAGGCCTTTAATCAGCTGATAACAAGTGCAGGAAGAGAGAATAAAAGGAAGAAAGGAGGGATATGAATGAGTGGTGAATAATGAATTAGTAAGAAAAAGTCTTCATGCTTGAACTAGAAGTAGAGAAGAGGACTGTTATTGTATCACTTCCAATATATTGAACCCTGCCATTATCAGGGATGTTATTGCCAAAGGAGGGAAAGCAGGTATATTTTATATGCTAGTTAATTTTAAAAAAGCTGTAGAAATTTCACATATAAAATGTAATATCCCACCACATTAAATGTAGTTAGTGAAAGACATGACAACAGAAATCTCTCAGATCTCCTGAGGAGAACACTGATGCTGCTCACAACATGGTTACTGGGGAAGAAAGCATATGAGTTTATCAATCTTAGATGGAAATCTAGTTGAAAATAAAAAACACACAAATGATAAGAAGATATTGTCTACTTGGCCAGCTGTAATTGTAAATGGGCAAACATCCAAGTGTTGTTTATAGTTCTGAAAAACTTCACCGACAGTGTAAGTCTTGTGGGTCAACTGTTCAGGTAAAGTCCAGCATACATGGATGAATCCAGAGGAATTCATCCACATACTTCCATGTCAACATTACAAACTAAATCTCTAACACAGGAGTCATCAACCACATTGTACAAGAGCCGGATTTGGTCTTGACAGCCGCTTTGGGGGCCAGACTTACAAAGAGAACTACTGTATTAGTACATGCGTTTTCTTTCAAAATGTAACTAACTTTCAAGCCTTGATGGAGTTATGGATAATGAGACGCCGCAAAACCTCTGACTCCTGATTAAAAAAAAAAAAAAAAAAAAAAAAAAAAACAGAGTAACTTTTTGGAGACAATTTGGAACAAATTGAAGAAAGCCATCCTAAGACAAAAAGGCAGTCATTGCATTGGAAAACACCATCGCCAACAAGAATGAAGAAAGCATGGCAAAGCAAGTCCAAATTCAAGCCCATGTTGATTGTTTTCTTTGACATAAAGGGTACCATTTTGGAGGAGTGGGTTCCAGAAAGGTCAATGGTAAGTAAACACTATTAAAGACAGGTTTTAGAAAAACTGAGAGCAAGTCTGAAGATAGAAACCACAATTGTGGAAAAATGGTTTCATTCTTTATCAAAACAACATGCTGCCTCATACTGTGCGCTAGGTAAAGCAGTTTCTTGCCCAAAAACACAAATCACAGTGCTTGATCACCCTCCCTATTCATCTGATCTAGCACCATCTGACTTTTTCCTTTTTCCTAAAATTAAATCTGTGCCCAAAGGAACTTGTTTTGAGTCTGTGTCAGAAGTTGAGAACGACAGAGATTTCGAGCCAACTGAAGAGGACCTATTGCACTATTTTGATCAGTAGAAGACCAGAATGCAGCAGTGTGTTTTACAGAAGGGGAGAAGGAAGACATTGGAAAATGTTTGTTTAGAAAAATTGTATTAGAACATTAATCTCGTTTTTTAAATAGCCTGATAAAACTGTTGCAATATTAATTGTTTTAGGACAATTTGATAGCTGTAGGGACCCAAAGACAAAAGATACCCTAAAAACCACATCTTTTTTTCCTCACTGCTCTAAAAAAACAGAAGAAAGAATAATTTTAAATGTTGAAGTCAAGATTTTATTTTAACCCTGAATGCAACACATGCTCTGGATCGTGAGCAGACAGTAGACAGAACAAATGGTCTTGGTGATGGCATGTCAAAATGTCAGCGATGTCTCCATATCAACAAAACTATTTGACTTGACTTGCTCTCCAAAAGATGGAAAGTGTGTCATTCATTACTTATTATTTTGCAGCTTAATATAAGGTCAAACTCCACCACTCAAATCATTTTTTAAACAAACCAAAAAGTTCAGACATTTTGAAATGAGAAACCTATTGATCTTTGCAAGCTTTGCAAAAATGGAACTGCTCAGTTGAAGGCTGAATTCAGTTTTGTCACAGCAGCATCACAGCAACTAAAAACAAAACAATGAAAAAGTGCAATGTGATGTAAAGAGTTTAGTCAGTCTGCTGGTCAAAAAAAGAAATGCTTTCCATGGTCTATAGAAATTTCACATTTGTAATGAAACAGCAGCTACCTGTTCAAGTTGAGAAGTCCACTTTAAGATCTTCCACGGCTGTGGCAACAAGGCCTGGAGTGTTTCAAGGTCCATGCTGACAAGATGTCAGCAGAAGATTGTGTGATTTTTTTTTGTTCTTAGGCTACAAGTGTGGATGAAAAGGCTGGTGCCACATCAAAACAACACTGACAAAATATTCCCAGTAAAACTTTCCATACCTGACTGTTACTTGTGCACAAAGACAACTTGCTTCAACAACATGGAGGTCTTTTGAGTTCACAGTACAATACAGCAAGCCAATAATTAAAAAAATACCAGACAACTTATCTTCTCAACTTTCTAAATAATGAATATTATTGGTTTAACTGTTAATCTTACTTAAGTTCTTTTATTTTTATCCCAGTTTTACTGCAATAAGGGAACAGTTCTGGTTCAGCTGAGTTCAAAATTTTCCAAAATATGTGGCACAAAATCATTTTCCCAGAACCGAATAAAAATGCGATTTTCTGAGTTGTAATTGTTTATTATTTTGAAAACAAATAATGGGTCTGGTTTAAATCTAAAACAACAGCATGTAAAAACAGACTAAAGATGTTAAAGCAATTCTCTAAAAATAATTGCAGAAACTTTCAAGGCTCAAAAATACAGAATTTCCTAAAATAACTTCGAGGAGTATATTTTCTAGCTGTCTAAATTTGTTTAAGCCTTGGATTTTTTTAAGTCTGCCACGCTGCCATGTTCTCCTGTGGCCATTTAGTGCACTGCCACATCACACTACTTGGTTGATGAATCCAAAAATATCGTTGATTAAATCCTTAAGTGTAAGCCAAACTAAACGGATCATATTGATGAGATTAGCGACGTCTTGAATGGCTCCTGTCTCTGCTGTAGCTGCGTCTCCTGTACCTCCTGCTGTAATGACTGTGACTCCTCCTCTCCCTACTTTTATTGCTGCTCCTGGAGCTTCCTCTGCTGTATCTGCGATGACTACGCCTGTGGTTCCTCCCCCTGCTGTAGCTCCTCCCACTGCTACTCCTGCTCCTGTCCCGGCTGGAGCTCATGCTCCTACAGTGATGACTATGGCTGCGCCTCCTGCCGTTGTGGTAAGTGGAGCTCCTTCTGTGACGACTAGAGCTCCTCCTATGGCGGCTCGAGCTCCTTCTCCTCCTGCTGTAGCTGTGAGAGCGCCTCCTCCTACCCCGGCTGTAGGGGCTCTTTTCTCTGTGGTAGTGGTCTCTGTCCCGTGCTCGCTCCCTGCTGTGCCTGCTCCTCACCTCCTCTTCCCTCTTTCCCTCCCGAACTTTCTTCCTGTCATCTCCTCCTCTCTTTTCCTCGGTTGCTCTGTTTTTTCCCAAGTGTACACTAGATTTAGATGCCTGCTTCTCTTTGCTCTCAGCTGCTTTGAATCCATTAACCAGTCCCAGGACCCCCAACATCATCTCATTCCCTACAGGATCAGAGGCTTCCTCATTTGTTTCAGGGTCCTGATTGCCTGAGCCTTTTGTGGTTTTACCACTGCTCTTCTTCAACAGGTTGCAGAGAAGTCGTTCTCTCAGCTCCTTCTCCCTGCGCTGAAGCTCCAGCGCACGCTCCTTCTCCACCTCCACCCTCCGGAGCTCCTCCTCCTGCTTGCGTCGGCAGGCTTCCAGTTGCTGAAGACGGACGAGCTCCTCCTGCTTTTGCGCTTGCTCTTGCCTTTCTCGCTCCTCTTTTTCAGCTCTTTCTTTCTCATCTTGCTGCTGCTTCAGTGTCTGGAGAGAAAGAGGAAACAGTGTGAAGATACTTCAAATATATAAACTAACCAATTATTATACAAATAAGCCCAGTAACTTTAACATAAAACACCTAAAATTAAAAGTGTAGTGTTATATACGACACAGGTGTTTAGGTTTGTCTGGGCATGTTTTGTACCTTGGCTCTGGCCAGCAGCTCAGCGATGAGCCGGATGGATTCCAGGTTGCGCTGAGCTAACAGCAGCCTTCTCTCCTCCATTGCAATCTTCATCTGCAGTTTCTTCTGCTCCTCTTCCTGCTGTCGCCTCACCCTCTTCAGGTTCTTCCTCTCCTCTCTCTCACGCAGCTTCTGCTCTCGCTTTCGGATCTTCTCTTCCTTCTTCCTCTCCTTCTCCTCCTCTTCCAGCTCCTTCTGTTTCCTGAAGCAAAGGTAATTTGTCCTCCATGAATATTTTATAGAACTAATTTCTTTTTTTAAATTAACTTTTAATTAAGAGTGCTGTGAAGCCGTGCAGTCCTACATGGTAAAGTAAGAATTAGAAGTTGTCACACACTCAAAACAAAGGAATTGAACTTTTAAAACCTAAACTGTTCTACAGATCAGGAAACGAATGTTTCCTTCACTAAATATTGGGTCTTCCACCACAGGACTGATTTCTAAGCATAAAAAGGTAAACAATATGACATCTCAACTTAAAAGTTTTGGGAAATTTTGCCTCTTAAAGATAAACTCAAGGACTCTTAGCTTATTTTGAACACAACTTATTTTCAACACAAACCAGCTTGACCAATAGTTGGTCAAAGCCATCATACCTCTCCTCCTCCTTACGTCGCTCCTCCTCTTCTTTCTCTCGTCGTTTCTGCTCCTCTCTCTGCCTCTCCAGCTCCTGTAACTTCAGCCTCTCTTGACTCCTTCTCTTCAGAGCCGACTCACTCAGGTGCTTGCTGGTGTCAAAAGCCACCTGAGAAAAAAATAACACAAAGGCCTGATGCTGATCCAGTCTTGTCACATATTCCAGCTTTCAAAGATTATTTTCAAACAAATGGGAGCTAAGAAGTTTGATGTTAACAAGTGGAAAATGTTCATAACAGTAGGTCAATTATAATTGTTTTGACAACACAATAACAATATGCCTTTAGGCTATCAGTGTGCATAACAGGATGTTCATCATCAAGTAGGATAGTAAGAGTTAGCATTTTAAAAACACTTGGTGTATTAAGCGACTAAGATAAAACCCTTTACATTCACACAATATTTGTTGAGATTATAAACAGCTATTTTTGTAAGTAATCCAAGAGAAGACAAAAAAGTCTGCTTCATCTCATGAAAGCCCTTCTCTCATTGACACTAACTCTAATTTGGCAGCACAGCATTATTTTGTGGACTAAGAGACCTGGCGCTCCCTCCACTCATTACTTTGGAAATGATGATGACACAGATAAAATCTCCTTCCATTTGAGGTCTCAAAGCTTCTAGGCTGCTGTGAACAACACTTTTTAATTGCCAAAATCTGCACATCTGCAATTTCATTACAACCTATGGAGTATGCTGATGGAATATTGGATACATGTCGATTTCTCTGATGTGTCCATGTTGGTCAGCCAGACCAGAAATAGCAATGCACTGACAGGATTGTAAAGGCTGCAATACTGTTTAAGATATCAAAAATAGTTAAGAACAAATAAAGATGGAACACTATGACTTTAAGAAGTTGAGAAATTATCAAATATTTTGCCTTTTCTGCTTTTTGAAATAGCTTAAAATGGCTTTGATATGCCCTTTAGGGTGTCAAAAGCTTTAAACTACATTCACTAATAACAACTGTGAGGATAAGATACTAAACTTGAACAAACAGTGACATGAAGATGACAGCCTGTTTTCAATGTTCTCAATGAGAAAGTGCCTCCTTGCACACAAGGCTCCCACTTCTTGCCATTACCATAAACATGGAAAATACATCACTTAACACCCACAGGAGCCTACTGTACCTTGATATTACAGGCCACTGCCTTTCCATCATCTCCTTTCAGCATCAGCTTCATGCTGCGCAGAGTGTCCATTGCCTTGGTGAAACCACAGTACTCCTGGTACTGGACATAAGCCTCAAAGTTCAAATGGCCCCCGAAACTGAATGTGCTGAAGTTCTTGTCTGTCATCTCTTCCCTGTATGGGTCCAGCATAGGGATGTCAACATTTCGCACCTGCAATGAAAAAAAAAAGCATATTTTCAAAACCATTAAGAATGCTTTCATGTTAAACTTTGAGTTTAACTTGTTAACAATTTTTACAGGATTAGCATTACCTGGAGACCTCTGATAATTTGGGAATCATCCCCTGATGTCTGTGTTTGATGTGGCGCATTTGCAATTTTGTAATAGACTCAAAATGACTGACATTTTTGAATGCAAATGAGGAGGCTCTGTATGACAGTGACAATAAATAATGAAATGCACATTCTTATTTTAAAATTCTATAATAATAATTATAATAATAGTACCTTAGATTTTTATAGCGCCTTTCAAGAAACCCAAGGATGCTTTACAAAACACTTAAGCCATGGGAAGACTTTGTGAGGGATAAGGTGAGTGTTAGGGGTGGTTTAGTGAAGAATGTAGGCTGTGGTGAACAGGTGGTGCTTAGACGTCTTTTGAAAGTGTCCAGAACTGGAGCGCTACGGATGTCTGCAGGCAGAGAGTTCCAGAGGGTGGGAGCTGCCACACTAAAGGCTCTGTCACCATAGGTTCGGAGTTTTGTTTCGGGTATGGAAAGCAGGCCAGTGTCTGAAGACCGAAGGTTGCGAGACGGTGTGTAAGGAGGGAGGAGATCAGAAAGGTACTGAGGAGCCAGGTCATGGAAAGATTTGTACATGAGGAGGAGGATTTTGTAGGGGATGCGGGACCTAATAGGGAGCCAGTGGAGGTGGATGAGGGTCGGAGTGATGTGTTGTCAGGGTGTAGTGCAGGTGAGAAGTCTAGCAGCAGAGTTTTGGACATACTGGACCCTTTCCAGGGTTTTGTTGGGTACCCCAGACAGGACTCCATTGCAGTAGTCTAGGTGGGAGGTTATGATGGTGTGTATGAGGGTTTCTTCCACAGGGTCTTGAAGTGATGGACGGAGTCTGGAGATGTTCTTGAGGTGATAGAAAGCGGATTTGGTTACAGATGTTATGTGGGACTGGAAGGAGAGGGTCAAGGATGACGTCCAGGTTTTGGACCTCAGAGGACAGACAGATGGAGGCCCCGTCCACATCGAGCAGGAGATCTCCAATCCACAGCAGCGCTTTGAGGGCCACAACCGTGAGCTCTTTTGTTATTGTGGTTGAGTGTGAGTTCTATACAAAAATGTAATGTAGTGGGGCAAGTGTGGCTCAGCAGGTAGAGTAAATTGACACTCAACCAATCCCCAGCTCCTGCTACCGACACTGCTGCGTTAGTGGCATGTAAATGTGTATAGATTATATGAATGAAATTAGCTCATACTGATGGCCAATATCAAGAGCAAACTTTGCAATCAGTGTAAGAATGTGGAGTAGATGGGTATGAATGGGTAAGTGTGACCTATACAAGCTCAAATCCATGCCTTAATGTACACATGATGTTAACTAGCATTTCCACAAGACATTGTTGCCCTTTTATGTTACTTTTGTCTCCCTCCCCTCACACTGCCCAGAGTGAACATGTAAAGGTTTCGCCTGACACCAGTAGAGGCATCTGCATCTGGTCAGAGAGATGAGTACTGTAGCATCCCTTGTTGCTAATGTACTGAGAGAGGTGCAATGTCTGACGTTAAAAATGTGTCTTAATCAGCTGCTTTTGTTTTCTACAGCTGATGCTGTGAATGATTTTCTACAACCTGTTAGTTGTGACTCGCTAAGATATGCATAACAACAATCTTCATCAAAGCACGATAACTGAATACTGAGTTAACATTTACAAAATGCTGACACAGAATCAGGTATGGGCAAAGAGAAGCAGTAAGAGGTTGGGCAGAGAAAGCACCAGGGGTCGATCTATTATCAGCCTGGGTTACTGAGACTGACATTTGGCATTTTGCCAATTATCCATATCAGCATTTTATTTAACAGATGATAGATGAAATTAATTCACCAAAAAGTGTGCTCTTTTGTGTTTCTTTCTCTGCGACTTTATTTTCACTCTCCAAAGTCTTACTAAATGTCTTTCATATTACACAAACTGACCGGCTAGACTTTTTAATCCAAACTTTCTGAATGTCACTGCTTAAATTGATGTCTTATAATTGTTTTCCATCTCTTCATGTGTATTGTATGAGTCCAGTTGTATTGTTTGATTCAACTATGTATTGCTGCCATTCTTGGTCAGGTCTCCCTTGAAAAAGAGATCTTTGATCTCAATGGGACTAACCTAGTTAAATAAAGGTTAAATAACATAAATAAAATGTTATATTACTAGCCAATCAACACTTAAGCCTGGATGTCCCTGACACATTGGCTGTGTCTGAAACCACACACTCATTCCCTACACCCTATCCGTAATTAAGTGAGCAGCATATGGTGGACTATATCATAGACTAAAATACAAAACACAAAAAAGATTTCAGACAGGACTGCGGCTGTGAACAATGATGTCATCGTCATCTCACAATTAAAATGTTTAGCAACAACAACACGTAGATATCCATGACAACGGCTAAGGAATGAAATTTACAGTGGAATTTCACTAAAACTGATACTAAATGTTACATATTTTCACAAAGAATAAAAATATTAACAGATATGTTTTTTCGACTTTTGTAGCAAGATAATATGAAATATTCTTGTGTATTATCACTTATTTGTGCATATAGAAGATGGTGACATGTTTTAAAATCGTCGTGAGGGAAAAAAGTTTTCTTCCTTTTGAATCCTTCTCACTTTCTTACAGATTATATTTTGTGGTGAAAACCAAACCAAAAATTCCCAAAAATGTACTGATCTGTGTTCTTGTGCTCTCTCGTTCATCTGACTTGAATGGGAGTAAATGTTGCTGGGCTAGTGACTGTCAGTATGCATTGTGGGATAGAATGAGTGCACAATAGTGTATAACAATGCTCACTCAGAATTCGGGCATCACTACAAAAAGGCGTATTCACTATATAGTGCACTATATAGTGAAAAGGGAGTGATTTTGGACACAGCCATTGAGTGTATGGCATCACTTCCTGTTTTCCTGCTGCTATGTTGCTCTATGCTGTTTCTCATGCTGATAAGGCTGGGGCTAAATTGTTTATTTTCCTTCATTTTTTTATCATGCAATTTTACTTTTGCCACATAAAGTACATTTTATGTCATAATAAAAACATATCAGTTCAAAACATATTTGATATTGGTCTTATGAACTAATAACTGGAATATGTATCAGCTCTGAAAAAACAATATTGGTTGACCCCTAGATAGGGCTGTTTGTTTGGCAGTAAAAGGGGAGAGAGATAAGCATGTGTGGACAATAAAACTGAAGGGAAGTTCAGCCAATTGAATCTGTTTGTGAACTAACACTGAAACAGGTTCAAGAAAAGCACAATAATTACTCTATATGTGAAAAAGCTTTGTTTACAATGTCCAACCTCTGTTTTTTTGCTTTTCTTGACAAGAAAACAGTTTTTAAAAATCACATACATGTCAATTCAGACCAGATAACTATCACCAGAGTACCTAACTGTGTGCTGTAATATGATAGTTTGCCCTGGAACTATTTTGTCTACTAACTACAGACATGACCAATTTACATATGATTAAAAAACACAGACATCCTTCACAATTATTACAAATAATGAGTGGTCCCATGGTAATACTAACCCACGCGAATAGAGCTATACTTTCATGTTGTTTCATGGTAATTTGATTTACATGATGTTTGTGATTTATTGCATTATCTAACTTGGCTGCTGGTGATAGAGTCTGCCGCGTTTAAAGGTACAATGTGTAAAATTTGGCATTTTAGCGACATCTAGCATTCAGATTTTAGGATGAGCCAATCTGTTACCAAAACGTCACATCACTAAGCGCCGAGAGCCTGTGAAGACCAAAAAGGATCGTGAGCCGGACATCAATTACAGCAGTGACAAGGTGAGGGTTAATTCATTCATTTTTGTAACCATTATTTTTATAGATTTAGGTCAGTCTTCTTCTCCACCTGTCTTCCAGGTAGCTTTCAGGACCGGCGGGCAGGTTCGTATTTAAAAACCGCATTTTGCTCTTTCTGTCCCCTAAACGTTGCCGTAGACAACATGGCGGTTCGTTATGTCAGCCTTAATGTAAATTTAAAAAGCTTTTTTCTAATTTTGTGAAAAGAAAACGAAAGTTTAAAGGGGATGATTGTGCACTTATTTCAACATACTTCACATAGATATATAAACATTATATCCCATGTACACCGTTTCTTTTTCTGTTGGGCGAAATGCAGCCAAATTTTACACATTGTACCTTTAAAAAAAATCCAATAAAATAATTACTTAAACTTAATTCATACCATCATAAACTGAAAATAAAGTAAATAATTCAGGGGCTTTGGAGTAATACAAAACAGCTGTTTCCATCCCATTTCTTGCTTTTTGTTATGTTTGCAGCAAACGCAAAAACAAAGAATTGTGTAGTACAGCCCAGTGGTACAACCAATCATTTCAGACTAACCGGTTGCGTGATGTACACTTAGAATTCAGGTAATTTTCTTTACAGGTTGAAAGAATGTATAGAATTATGAATCACCTTGCCAAATGTCTGGAACACAGCAATAAGGACCTCTTCAGAAGGCCTGTCTGGGAACTGGCTGTCCTTCTGACTGAACCAGCGGCAAGGAAGTCCCTCAAGGTGAATGGTGTCAGGCCTCTCTCCCGGCAGAGTCTCATTCATGTCCTTTGCATCACGGAAGAAGGAGTCCCAGTCATGCCGTGTAGGAAAGTCCACCTTATTTTCTACAGCACGAACCTGAGGGCAACAATTATCAGAGCAGTTGTTATACAATAAGCTATCACTTTGCAGAACTACAGTGAAACACAGTCAAATAAAACAGTACACAAGGGTGAAAAGTAACTAGTTACATTTACTCAAAGTATTGTGATTGAGTAGTGTTTTAAAGTCCCTTCACTTTTTTGAGTACATTTTGAAATAAGTACTTTTACTTATACTTAGGTAACTTTTCACCAAAGTAACTGTACTTCTACTTGAGTACGAGTCTCTTGTACCTTTCCCCACTTCTGTTGACAACACTGCAGCACATAATGAGAAAATGACTCCACATCACATGCCAAAACAGCTGCTGTACACAGCAAAAAACTGGAGTGTCCTTACTCAGAAATTGGCACAAAAAAAAATCAACACAACAACGAAGCTTTCCAGCCACAAAATGCACAGAAAACTTCAACTACAGTCAGAACATAACCAACCAAAGTTTTCCAATGAGATTTTTTTCCATCTCAATGGCAGCCTTACCTTCAGTACATCAGTAAACCCACTGAGTTTGATGGTCTTTCCATCAAGACGGCTCAGCAGGCTCTTCACCACTGTCTTGTTCTCCACCTCTCCCTCAAAGCGGATGAAGTCCATGGTGCTCTTGGAGATCCGCAGGACTGAAAACTGGTCGGGAGCAACCATGGCCTTTACTCTCTCCATTACCTCCCAGTTGGAGATGCTCTTGCCTGGCAGTTTGAGCTGTGGCAAAGCTACACTAATGGTCATCTTAGCAATAGGCTTTAGGTACAGGTTGTACTCAGAGGAGAGGCACACTGCCTCTGTAGTGTCATGGACAATAGTTGTCATTGTGGCAGATATTTGAGAAAGCTACAAACCAGACAGTGTAGATTATTAGAAGATAATAGCAGTAAATGAAGAAACGTTTAGGTAGCTCACTGTTTTCTCACTGTTTCACATCACCACCCGGTTTCAAAAAATGGGCTAGCCTAGCTAAAAATAACTAGCATCGACGGAACACGGCGACACAGTTCTTAGAGGATACCGCCAACTTTACATTTAAAATTACCAAACAAAAAACACAAATTTTTTCGCTTTAGTAAAAAATTTCGTTTCCCTTTGTCATCCAAATTCGAGTGAACAGCTCAAGCTTCTGCAGTAAGCTAAAGTGTAGGAGCTTTAGCATTACACTGTGCGTTAGCACAGCAAGAGCTGCTAGCTAGCCAAAGCTCAAGAATCTAGTCTGACAAGCCCATCAGCTATTAAATAACAAACACAGGGCTAACAGAATATCGGCCTTTATGCTAAATGAAACATCAAACAGCAAACCGCTGCCGTGAACAACTAAAGCCAACGTGATAGCCTTTTACTACAGGGGATAGTAGCAGGCTAGTAAACGTTAGCTTGACGATTTCAATCATTACACCACTTTAGCTGTAACAATCACTGCGGTGGTTTATGTAACATCATAGTTACACCAGTTATACCTGTAAACATTCATAACAACCTACCTAACATTAGTTAGCCCCCTGCCAGCAAATGAATCTCAATGAATTACTGTGTTGTAGATTTATTGAAAGCCAACCATAGCAAGAAAAAAAAGACACCCACTACATGCTACTTCCGGATGGAGTCAACTTTAACCTCAAGCTGACACAATGAGCCGTGGCTACATGGTGGCATTATTTCAAACAGCGACACCGTGTGGAAAATGTGTAAACAAAACTAAGGATAACAGGAGCCCGGCTGAGTTGCATGTGAGATGATTTCGACTATCTGCCTTGTTCGTTTATTTAATTTCGGTGACACAAATGTCAAATTTAGAGAGATTAACGGTGCATTGCAGACATAATTCATCCATAGACTATACAAAACGCGACAGTTATTAACAACAGTCTAATTTGGTAACATTGCAGATACGATTTTTGCATTCAGACGTATTTTTGCAGGTGAAACAGTGTGGTTGATGCCACTGGCTGTCAGAAAACCAAATCATCCAGCTGACAGGGCATATTTATTACAAAGACAGCGCAAACAAGTTACTATCTTGGTGGCTATTTTATATTTGGCACTGCTGGGTCCAAGTCAGACTTTTCCTGAATGCCATCATCGTCATGATGAATGCTAGCTAAAAGAGAGAAAGATGGGGATACATTGGACATGGATTAGTCCAACAGTGAAGGCCCCAGGCGAAAAAGTTGGCACAGTTTCACTGAAAAGATTGCAGAGGAATTTACATAATAGGCATTAGTCCCTTCACTTTGTATGTAGGTCAGTAGCTGCAGTCAGACAGCCTCTCTCCTGCCTCCTGATCAGCAGCAATTTAACTAAACAGGCTGCCTCGGGCAACCAGACTGTAGATCCAGTGGCCCACAAAAAAATCATCCCTTCACTGACCTCTATAAATCTTGTTTGACTGGGGAAGCAAAAACAGACATCAGGGAAACATCAAAAGAGAAGGCTTTGACTCAAGAGGATTTACACAAACACAAGCAACACATTTGTGATTGTAATGAGCGTGTACATGTAATCCGCCTTTTATGTGGCCGATTTGTTCTGGTGAACATGAAGAGGGTGACAGACCCATACAGGAAGCTGGAAGAACATCAGTCAGGGCATTTGTCAGAGCTGTGGCTATGTTCAGTCCAGTTTATTGAGTATGTTGACTGACTGTCATGTGTCCTTGTCATGCATTTGCTGGTTTATGAATCAAATTTGCTTGCCAGTTTTTGCAGTTTTGCCTTCTATCTACAGTAAAATGCTTTGGATAAGACACTCAAGTTGTCTGCCCAACAGCAATTGAAAAATCTTGGCATAAAGATAGTGTAAAATCCAATTTTATCATTTTACTGGTTATAATTTAACATCAAGTTTCATATCTCTCAGTCTCACATAACCTAAAATTGTGCCTCTAATGAAATCAATGTGCCTGTACAGTCTCAGTCCAGATCCTCTATAACTGTGTGTATATTTTGTCTTTTACTAACAGAAATCCACACACGCACACACAAACAAAAGAATCACTCACACCAGGTGCAGAAAGAGGACTGACTGAATATATTGAGTGCAGTGTTACAGCAGCTTGTGGACAGGAAGCTGTGGATAAACTGTACAAGCTGGACCAAAGCTGGCACAAGGGAGAGGGGGGTCATCAGATCATCAATTATTCAGCACCAACAGACAGGCACAATCACTGTCAGCAGGACTTGCAATGCTGACCATCATGCATTTAATCCTTCATAGTGAATCTGTGTCCCTACGACTTCTGCACAATAAACTGCTTGGATAGCCTAAGAGACATATTTAGTATCTGTCTGTGACTGAGTTTTTTGCAAACCATTATTGCTTTATTTCATAGCCAAGGATGACACAAGTAGAGAAAGAAGACAGTGGCTCAGGAACAGTGTATTCACACCACATAATAATTTCACAATATTTCACAAATAAGACACAAACAATGACTTAAAGTTATAAAAATATCAGTGCACAGCATTTCAAAATCCCCTTCTCATGCGCCTGGAAAATGAATTAAAAATTTGCACAATATATTTCTACATCAAAGTTAATCATAAATCAATGGGACCCTATTATTCAGGGAAAAAGCTACAAGATAATAAGGGAACATTCATCAAATGTACAATGTAATTGAGCCAATAGTCAGATGTAGGTACAATTCACATATTTGGGAAAACAGTCAAAAGTCAGAGCGCCTGTCATCTAATCATACAGCATGTTTTGATCTAAACTCTTAACAATCCATAGATGATGCACAAATGTAAGCTGATGATTGTGTACATGCAAGGTTATAATACAAGAGACCAAAGAGGTGATTTATTAATTAATTACAAAATCTGGTCCAGAGTTAAGATGGATTGCACACTTACTGTCAGACTAATTGAAGCTAGACTTTTTAGACTTCTATGGAATGAGGTTAAACTGACCTAAATTCCTGTTTGATTGTGAAATGTGCTGATTCTGCATGATATGGTTAATCTCTCTGATTACTTGGTTTCAAACTTTCAGATGAAAATTGTAAACAGATTTTTACAAATGAAGGATTTGTACAAAATAGCTGCAAATTGCTGTTATAGGCCCAGATCACATAAACTCCTGTAAGAAGTCAGAGGATTTGAGGTACATTATAATCCAAAGAGAACAGTAGATGAACTTAAATCTTCTATATACTTCTACCTTATAAAAAGGGTCATAATGTGTTTATGATCTTTGCAAAGGTATGCATGTCAGGAAGCCTGCCTTTCTTTTGTCAACACTTCAGGTTCTTTTGGCATCAAAAGACAAAAATACAGAGAAATCCCTAATAGTCTCATTCTGACTGCAAAATTTACAGTTTTTTATAAAGCTAAAGGTGTAAAAATGTTCAACCTTTTACATCATGTGTACAATATCAACATTTAAAGTCCCTGTAAAGTGAAATCCAAACTTTGTGTCTTAACACGCTAGATATGTTAGAATAAGGTTGCCATAAACATGTGAAAACACTGAGATTTATGTGTGTCTGAACTTTTTATTTAGACAGAAAGTTGTTCAATGCTTTCCTGGCTTGCTTTTATTAAAGCACAGTAAATATAGGAGTGTGTGACATCACTGGTCGCTTTAGGGAATTATCCTGCCACCCGAACGCTACAACGATATAAAATCAACTAGCAGTTCATCTCAATACAGTCTGTTGTTAGCCAATGTCACAGTTTTTTGTTGAAAGTCAACAGCCAGCTACATGGTGTGATTTTGATCATTATGAGGTAAACTTCCAAAATCTGTAAGTGTATCATATTTTTGAGAGATTTGTGCCAGAAAACAGTAAATTTAATCCTCAACTTCTGTTTCTCTGCTCTGGCACAGAGCCAGGCAGCTGTGCTCCAATCAGAAGCATTTTCTAAAATTTGAGAGGATCATATTTCTTGTGAGTGGGTGTGGCTTCAGCTCATTTTACAGACACGCCCACAACATCCTAGAACAGATTCTACTGCCTCATTTTTCAGGATTTTGAAGCTAAATTTGATAAAACTTGGAAATATGTTCCACGACTGAATTCTGGCCTGTCATTTATCAAACCTGAAGTACAGATTTTTATTTTATCACTTTACAGGGACTTTAAGTAAGACATGGACCAATGACAGGGGACATGGTTTTAGCTGGAGCAGTTTCCTCTCACATTCAAAAATTATCTTCAAAGTGACAAGTGCAAGCATGACAGCTACACGGTGGTTAAGATGTACAAAATGTCTGTGGTAAAAACATCTTCAATACTTAAAACTGCTACTAAGGAAAAAAAAGATTCATTCACATTACAGCTGTGGATTACAAAAATCAGCACCATTCAATCAAAGAAGGTTGAAGTATAGACAGTTAGTCCTATGATTGTATGAATTTATTCTGAAACAGCCTACTGTTGTGTAAACTTTGTTCTAGTGTGAGGAAGTGGAAAGTTAGTACAGAATGACCAAAGGAAAAGTTGCTACCTGCTCTAAAACACAACCTTAAGTACAGTAGAAAATAACACCAACTTTAATTCACACAGCTGCACTTTAGATTTAACTCAGGGAATTATTGTGCAAATAAAATGCTACCTGCCATTAACATAAACCTAATAACTGCAATGAGAACAAAAATAAGTTAGATTTGTCAGCAAACATACAGTACAACTGAGGTTAATTTCATGTAAAATTCTTCATTAATATAACTTTAAAATTAACATTATATATTAAGATGTAACTTATGAATCTAAGTAAAAAATGCCTGACCTGTCAGGTTATTAATACAAGTGAAGTGAGTTTTAGAAATCTGTGCTGGTTTATGTCTGTATTGCTGATTCCAAGTTGTATAATTTCATCCAAACAGGTTGGACAGTGGTCGTGTTCGCAGAGGGCTGCTTGGGAGGTCCTCTCCTCTTCCAACCTCCCCCGTGTCCCTGAAGGAGGCACTGTGAATGATCTGGGCTCGGTGGCGTCCGCGATGCAGCCGGGCGTTAAGCCGGCCCAGAGATGACTTCCTCTGCATTCCTCCCTTGGTCTTCTCTGTGGCACCTGATTCCTCTGCTGCCTCAGCAGGCGGGTTTAGGAGCCGTAGCGGGTTCAGATTGCCCTGAAGAACTCTGGGAAACCGCCAGCCACGCCCTCCACTGCTGCCACTGTTGGTATTCTCACTGTCTGACTCAGGCCCCGGTGAGGTGACCACTCCCTCCTCCTGCAGGTCAGCAGCCAGGGGAGGAGGAAGGTACTGGATGGCACGCCTCCCACTGTAGTCTCGAGCTTCGGGGTCCGCCTCCCAGTCTGACAACAGCACTCGAACCACCTGTCAATCAAAACATAGGGATACAAACAAAATTAGATACAAAAATCTATCACATGTCACTTAAAGCATACTGGTACCTTTCTGGCTTAGGCTTGTCAGTGATTAATAGATTGCTCTTGTTGTGCTTTCCTTATTCATTCTTCAGTCTAAGTTGCCCTGTACACTTGTGTGAGGGTAAAAGTGCAAACAGAATGGTTATTAAAAAGTCTGTCTAGAAAACATCACAAGCAATTTGGGTATTTTCCATACTTGGTATAAATTCTAGCCATGTGTGATAGTGCCATGTGCCTTTTTCTGCACTTCAACTGAACTACTTTTCTGTGTGTTTAATATGTTGTGGAATTAAATTCTGTCTCTGGAGTGACGTTTTAATAGCAGACAGAATCATTTGTTCCTTTCCTGTGTTTTTGTGTGAAAAATCTATTCATTCAGCTTCCCATGACACTATCTGTTTTTTACACAAGTAAATTTTGTTAAAGTGTCTTCTTGGGCCATTTTTTTTGTCATTTTTCATGGTTAGTGAGAATGTTTTGCTTGCTGGACTGTTGCTGGCATTTTCTGAATTGGATTTATGATGATTATTGTTGATTAAATGCATAGGGGGTGTAAATAATTTCTTTCAAAAATAAATCATTTTCTGTGGACATCATGCTTTGACCAAGAATAAAAACTCATACAATCATCTGTAAATTATTGTGCACAATGCCTATACCCTTATACTGACTTTATATATCAATCATGGTCAATATATTCAACTTTTTTGACAAAAAAAAAAAAAAAGAAAACCCTATTTGATATCAAAGTGAAAACAGATTTCAACAAACTAACATCAATTAAACAAACTTATTTAAGGTCAAATAAGTGACTGCATAAATATTGAGCCTCTTTAAAGTGACTGACCTAATCTAACAGAGGTCTTGCCAATTGGTGCAAGTAGTCTCACAATTAGTGAAATGGGGATCACCTGAGTGCAGTGAATGTGCCTCAAGCTATTTTAGCATAAAGACATCTGTGTCTGGAAGGTCCACTCACTGGATCATCAGTATTCCTGGCTACCATTACACCATGAAGACAAAAGAACACTCCAAGAAACTTTGAGAAAAGGTTATTGAAAAGTATAAGTCAGGAGATGGATAGAAACAAGTTTTCAAGGCACTAAACATTCCCCAGAGTTCAGTTAAATCCGTCATCAAGAAATGGAAGGAATATGGCACCTGTAAATGTGCCTACACCAGACCATCCTCACAAACTCAGTGACCATGCAAGGAGACAGAGGCCACAAAGACATGTATGACTACTCTGAAGGAGTTACAAGCTTCAGCAGCTGAGATGGGAAACCCTACATACAACAACTGATGCCTGGGTGTTTATCAGCCAAAGCTTTATGGGAGAGAGGCAAAGTGAAAACCATTGCTGAAAAAAACTCATGTTAAATCTCGACCAGAGTTCACCAAAAGGTATGTGGGAGACTCCATGGTCAAGTGGAAGAAAGTTATTTGGGACCAAAACAGTGCTTTTTGGGCCATCGGACAAGATGCTATGTACGAACCTGCAGATCACCACAAACACATCATCTCCAATGTGAAGCACGGTGGTGGAAGCATCATAAGGTGGGGATTCTTTTGGGCAGCCAGCCCTGAAAGGCTTGTAAAGTCAGAGAGTAAAATGAATACGCCAAAATCCAAGAATATCCTTAAAGACAATCTTAATCAGTCTGCAAGAGAACTAGGGAGATGATTTATTTTCCATCAAGATGATAACCTAAAGCACACAGTGAAAGCTACACAAAAATGGTTTAAAGACAACAAGGTGAATGTTCTAGAGTGGCCGAGTCAACGTCCAGACCTCAATCCAACTGAGATTTTAAGGCTTGACTTGAAAAAGGCTGCTCAAGCCTGATATCCATGCAAACTGACAGAACTTGAGCAATTTTGCATAAAAGAATGAAGTACAGCTGCAGTGTCCAGATATACAGTACAAACCTGATTAAGAACTATCCACACAGACTCAGTGCTCTGACTGCAGCCAAAGGTGCTAAATACTGACTGGAGGGGGGTGAATATTTATGCAATAAATTATTCTACATGTCATATTTTTATCTAAATTACATTACTTTGTAGAAATCTGTTTTCATTTTGACATTAAAGAGGTTTTAATGTCAAAAAAGCCTAATTATATTGACCATTATTGATTTATAAAATCAATAAAAGGATAAACATACAAGGGGGTGAATACTTTTCATAGGCACTGTATCCATTCAAATATCCTTTAAAGTAATGCCATCATTTTCACCTGTTTTTCTTTATAACAGTCAGAGGAAAGTTATATTTTCTAGCCCAGCAGATGGAGTATGTACAGTTATCTGCTGCTTCACTGGGCAGGGGTAACACATGACACCACACTAAACTACCCCTGTCCACGCAACCCACCTGTGTGTGTCCATGCATAGCTGCCAGGTGCAGTGGTGTGTATCCAGCACTCGATCTCACATTCACATTAACAGGGATAGAGTTTTCCTTGGCAAACTCCAGCAGCTGGGAGATCAGCTCGGCTTTGCCCTGTTTAGCTGCCCAGTGGAGGCAGGTGAAGCCCGTCACAAAGTCTCTTTTGGTCACCAGGCTGGGCTCTACAGTAAGCAGTGGCTGCAGGCTTTCCCAAAGGCCATCTGAGGCGCACAGCATCCACTCGTGCTCCAGTGGGTCCAGTGTCACGGAGGCACAGTCCTCATCGGTGTTCGAGGAGAGGATTGAAGTCGAGTCTCCATCACTCCTCACTGAGTCCCGCAGGCGTGTGCCACGGTTAATCAGAGACCTTCGCACCTATCAAGGGAAAGCATAGCAATAACAGAGGTGCACAAATTTACTTAATTTGATAAAGATAATAGATTTTTGTTTTGTAGTCATAAAAGACAACCTTTCTATAATTTTTTCACAAGTCACTCTAGACTCAAGTATTACTCACCCTTTAGAAGCCTTTTACAAATAGTTATTTGTAAAAGGCTTCTAAAGTACTCCTGATACCAGAATAAAGATCACCACTGTTTATAATATTAAAAGACTAAATTGATGGTAAATATATAAACTTATCTGCATGTATGTGACAGTAAAGCATGTTTAAATTGTCAGCTGTTTGACAGTCACCAAAAGAGGGTCATAGATTAAACTGCCATAGAGAAAAGGAAAGATGGATTACATCACTGTGTTTAATCTATTAGTTATGTAAGACAGAGTACTGTCACTGTGGAGTCATGCTTCATGAATAGTGTATGTCTGGTCACACCCTGTCAAAGGCTGTGCTCTTGGCCGAGCTGCACTGAGGCAAATGCAGGGGAACCTGCTTACTTTCCTAAATGGATAACTCTCTGTCATTCAGGTATTAAAGAACATACGCCTGCCTTGGAGTGACATCACTGACTAGGAGTGGCCTACAGAATAAAGTGGCTTACAGTGTAACACAATTAAAAGCCATAGAGCATGAGTTTACTTTGATATCTAAATCAGTGTGTTTCAAATATACTTTCTTACATGCACTGTTACTTGTTTAAAAGAAGACTCCAAATTTAATGATATTGTAAAGAGTACAAAGATCACTTTCTTGGAGGTTTTCATTCATTCCAGAAAAAGAGAGTCGTACCTGGGGAGAACTGCTCATCATCAGCTCTATGAAGTTCCTCCGACTCCCCTTAGGTGTGTTGATATCTCCGATATGGTCAAGCCCATCAAAGGGGCTGTCTTCAGATAGGCAGCTTATCAGCATGGCTCGCTGGGACCCTTTGGACACCCTGCGTGACCCTCTCACCTGCTGACTGTGGGATCCCGCCGGGTGTGCCTGGTCCATATCTGAAACCCCGATCAATGGGGCTGACTCTCGCCTCCTCTTGTCTCTCAGCTTCACCTCTCCTCCACCAGAAGTAGGAGTTGAGGTGTTGCTTCTACTAACCTGAGAGGGGGCTGCAGGCTGTTCATTGCCATTAGACTGCTTGTCATTGTCCAGGCTGGCAGCTGATGGTATGGATGTTCCTGTGTAACCATTGAATGTGTTATTTTATTGTGTCATTTGTGTCCATTGCTTAATCTGAACCTTGATTGACTCCAGGGCAACCTTTCCACTGTAATCCCCATAGGTATGCTTCACCTTAGTCTAGTAATCCTCCTTGTGTTACTATTATACTGTATTATTGTAGACTTTGGGGAATTTTTTTGGGGGAAGATATAGGTCAAAATATAATACTGATAAATGCATACTGAAAGCTGTACTGGCCTTGTATATTTATTGATTTTTGTGTCTTCCCAGAGGGTGAGCACGAGACAATACAATTAAGAAATTGTGTAAACATTTAAGCCGAAGGGCAGACAGTATCATGAAATATTACTTTAATGCGCTTTTATGTTTAGTTTTACATGTAGATTAGCGTTGAAAATAATAAAAAGGCTCATACATTTGCATATATTTCATTCATTTAAACCTCAAATTAATCCTGTCAAAAAAAGGTAAAATCAAATAAACAAAAGGTAGCTCTCACCTGTTTGGCCTTCGTTGCCAATGCTGTTGTTGACATAGTTGTTGTCCAGTGTCTCCTGGAGATTCCCGTTGCACTCCGCGTGATCGTGGCCGTCTGTGTCCCCACGCATCACCGATTCCGTTGTGTTCAAACACACAAATTTCACACCGTTTTCCACCTGCACGAAACCCACGTTATCCACGATACGTTTCAGCACCTCACGATCCACCCCTTCCTTCGACGGGTCATTCTCCCCCCAAATTGATAGGAAATGATCGATCAGCTCCATCTGTTGGACCCTCCCTCCTCTCTCCATCAGGAACTCCTGCACGGCTTGCTCCGTGCACTGGGACGCCATCATCGTCCCGAACAGAGCAGAGCAGGATGGGTGGGTTAATTACGCTTCAAAATAACTCCATATTCTTTTTATAATCATTATTCGGTTCCGAGGCAACGGATTGTAGCATCTTCATCACCGTTCTTGTCCTCCTCTCCTCCATAGGGAGTGTCGGGCTGTGGCAGATAGGGGTCGCACCTCGCTGAAGCAAACAAGCAAGCAGTCTATCTTGACGCATTTAAGAGCGACTCGTAAAAACGAAAATCGAATTACTGAAAGCTCTAACAAGCATCACTACTACAATTTCCTTAAACTTTCCCAAGAAAAATGTATTCTGTCGACTGAGGCGTGATGAAAAGAGAAGGCAGTAGAAAAGTAGTTCAGACCTGTGTTTGGTTGATTATTCATTTTGATTTTAAATAGCTAACTTAATCCTGTTGATAATATTTTTTTAAGACTTGTTATGCCATTCTTGAGGCAACGACTTAAAGTAAACATAAACGTATTATTTGTCAGTCACAACTAAATACGCTGTACAAAATGAAAACTCTGAATTGGTAAATGCATCGTTCATAGATAGTGGCGTTTTGTACAGCAGTTTTTCTGACAGACCACAGTGTTCCATGAAGGACACTGGGAAAATTAAGTTGCGCTGTACCATTCCAAAGGGAAGGGGTGTGTGAGTATTTCTAAAGGAAAGATTTGTTTGCCCCAAGTTTCATTCAGTTGTTGAGTATTCCGACCCGTAACAGTGTTTCAGTGTAGAAATGTAATAAAATAGTCTTAAATATTTCACTCTTGTTTTACAGTAATTTTCCAAGCACTTGTTCATTCCAACGAGTCAACCTCATTCCTGTCTTGTTTAGAGTGGTCTCGTCTGTCCAGTTGTCGACGGCATACGCGGTGAGGCGGTCTGGATCAGTGTCCTCAAAAACTGACTGTATCAACTTAGTTTTAGTTTTTAATTCGTTAAATACCCGGCAAATTAACCGTTGGCAAACATAATGGCTTCTACAGATGTCGCTCGGCAGCCGGTTAGTAATATTTTTCTTTCTTGTGATTGTTAAATGACATTGTTCGTGACAGTTGAGTAGGGAGTGTCCTGGCTATCATTAAGATAGCTACAGCTAGCATGGTAACTATGTTAGTATACGCTTTAAATTAATTAAAACACGGTAGCTTAAGTGTTCATTTTACAGAACAAGAAGGCAAACGCACAATACTTTCACTTCGATACATACCAGCGACATTTAACAAGGTTTTCAACTATCATCCTAAACTTTTCTGTAGGGATGCCGTGTTACATGAATCACAATAATACACCGAGGAGAGGGCGTTAGCAAGCTAATAGTTGGCTGACGACTATAAAGATCATGAAAAAAATGTGTGCTGTCGAAAGCCACCGTGCTACAATTACAAATGAACCAATGGGACAAAAACAATGTGGTGTGTACTGAATGCATGCGTCACCTCTTTCAAGTTAATTCAACTAGTTTTGTAAGAGTTGCTACGCTGCTGTGTTAAGTTATTAGGTTTTGGCGTCGGCACAGTCAGGCTAAAGCACCCTGTCAAAGTAAACTTGTTTGAAAATGTTTACAGCCTAACAATCTGCAGTCATCAGACACCTCCTTCATTTCAACAGATTGTACCAGCAATACCTCAACCATGCAATTGTTAGCCCACTCCTCGGTTGTCTATTTAAGTGGTTTTAAACTTTTTGTGCTTAAGTCATGCCTGAGATTGGGCCAAAATCTCAAAACACAACACATTCATATCGTACAGCGTATACTTAATTACTATCTATCCTTGTTGGCTTAGACCCATGAACTGTAAATGTTGTACTCTGTAATCGCTTCTTGAATGCATGCAAAAAAGACCTTTACACATCAACAGTATGAAAATAGTATATTTAAGCATGTTTTAGAGTGATCTGTTTGTCTGTGTGATTCTTTTTCAGGATAAAGAAGCCAGGTCCCTGTCCCTGGCAGGACATGTTGGCTTTGACAGCTTGCCAGATCAGCTTGTCAACAAGTCAATCTCCCAGGGCTTCTGCTTTAATATTCTCTGCATCGGTAATTTCATGTACACACTGAAACTATTTTATGTGAGATGCTAGGAGGTGAACAAATTGATACTGTTTATTAGTAGTGCTTGAGACCAATAACCAATATCTGGAATTGATATGTATTTATGACAAGCAGTAGTCACTTATGTGACAAAAAGTAAAACTGCATGTTAAAAAGGATAAGTAAACGAAACAAATTCGCTCTAGCTCTGTCAATGTGAGAAAACGCACAGAGCAACACAGTAGCTAGATAACTGGCTAAATGCCAAATATTGGCATCAATAATCAGCCTGGCTGATAATTGTTCCACCCCTGATGATTATTGACACATCTGCTGAGTATATAGCATACATTTTTAGACTGTTTCAGTCCTTATGTTCACAACCATATAAACCATTTCAAGATCCAGCCAACAAAGCAGGTGCAATCTACACGTCTCTCAGACCACAAGCAAAAAAAAAAAATTTCTTAAACTTAGCCCTCTCTACTAATTTCCCAACAAAACAATCCTACTGTGTGTTTAAGGGTACCTCCAAACCAAATCCAGTATACAACTTAATCTGATCTCATTGAATCTATTTAGATGCTTAGTTCAGCTACTAATTGACACGTATTGGATTTATTATCAGTCTTTGCCTATCAGAGCTCAAGCGCCCTGGTTATTTGGCTGGTTATTCAATAATCTTTTTAAATGAGTGGTTCTCAACTGGTCGGGCATCAGGGCCCACTGCCACCTCCTGAACAAGCAATCAAAACCAAAATTAATGAAACAAATCAAATTGATTTAACTGAATTTTGAAGTTTGTATCTTAGAACAAAATGTGACTGGACAAAAAGACAGGAAAGGTGTGTCATTATAGAATCCCTAAACTGATATGCACACATACATTGTATTTAATTTCATTTTACATGATAGGTGTAGGTTTTGTTTGGTTTCTAGAGATTTGAGAAATTAAAACTTTAAAATGAGAAAAACATTTTTTCCTTAGAAAATTACTGAATGGATTTAGAGCTCAATAAAATGAATTTTTTATTATTGAAAAACAGAGTAAAGTGAGTAGTATTGATGTACATTGTGGACATTTTGCCACAGTTATTCCACCTTCGCGACACTCTGATAGAATCTCCATGACCCACTTTTGGATCTTGACCCACCAGTTGAGAACCACTGGTCTAAGGTAGAGGAAGGAGCATGCTCTTGCAAAGAAAATGACATGAACGGACACTGATTTTAACAGAAGTCAATGGTTTTGATAATAATTTTTCATATTAATGTCCAAGTTAAAAATGAATGAAACTGAATGCTGATAACTAACGGAGTAACAGGCATGAGCCTTGATTTACTATTTAAAATACGTCCTAAACTACAGTCACACTTGTGTAGCGCTACACACACGTCTTTTGTGAAAGAGAATCTCAGTCCTAGTGACACTGCTTCATTCACCAGAGACGTCAAAACATTAATGACTGATGTCACAAAGGGACGAGGGAGATCTGTCATGTAAATGATTAAAATCCTTCAACCATCTGGTAAATTTGTGGTTGGACTGATGCATTATAATGGATCTTCTTCAACAACTAAAATCACTTGGTCCTTAAGTAATGCTTTTATATTTTGGCTGCTGCAACAGAACTCAAGCATGTAGATTTAGTCTGGGATTGAGTCACCCTTCTCCTAGCAAATTAAGTTCCTGGAAAAGTGCATTGAAAGCGTCCTGTGTTGGCATCAAAGTGTTGGTTTAACACTCTTCTGTATTTAATTTGGGGTCCTCTCTTTCTTCTTGTAGGTGAAACGGGTATCGGCAAGTCTACTCTGATGGACACTCTCTTTAACACCAACTTTGAAAACTTTGAGTCCTCCCACTTTGAGCCTCAGGTGAAGCTGCGGGCTCAGACCTACGACCTGCAGGAGAGTAATGTCAGACTGCGCCTCACTGTGGTCAACACTGTGGGATTTGGCGATCAGATGAACAAACAAGAGAGGTGAGGGAAGAGTGGGTGCAAGTGTAACAATGACAGCATGACAAGCTCAAGAGTTTGAATGACTGATATTAAAGAGTTTGAGTTAAATAACTTCCCTTTTCCTGCTGTTGCTATCTTGTTTCATAATACTCAGCTTTCTGATCAGTGTTTTTTTTGTCTTTCCCTGTAGCTATCAGCCTGTGGTTGACTATATAGACAGACAGTTTGAGAGCTATCTCCAGGAGGAGCTGAAAATCAAGCGCTCTCTTCACAACTACCATGACTCGCGAGTCCACGCATGTCTCTACTTCATCTCCCCCTCAGGTCATTCACTCAAATCCCTGGACCTGGTCACCATGAAAAAGCTAGACAGCAAGGTAGGGGAGGAATAACTGTTTGTTTGTGTTATTGTTGTTCGCAAATATATTGGATGGAGTTAAAGGTTCAATTGTATATATGATTTGAGGTTCTAAGATTAGAAAGAAAGAACTCAAAATGACAATCATGTTTCTGCAAATAGACTTAGATTAATGTTTAATTAGTTTAAAACCACTCAGCTAGGGAGTAAAACTATTAAGAGGCTCTCATGAAGGATGCATTTGATGGAAAAGGGGTGCTGATGTTCAGTTGCACCCTATATGGGCTGTAGTCCTTAAAGCAGGCAATCTGGGTTCAAATGCCAGTCATATCTCTTTTCTCACATGCCAGTTCCTTGTTTCTCCCAATTTTCTGCTCCATCTAAACTAAATAAAAAAACATCAGAAAAAGGAGGAATTCGATTTATCGTCGGCAAACACTTTCTAAACATGAGCATGATAAGAACATTAGACAGATACTCTGCTCTGTCCACAGGGGACGCCAAAATCCACACAGACTGATAGGAGGGGCTTTAAAAGGAGCTTTCAAATATTCTTCAGTTACACAGAAAAACATTTTGACTTCGGAGAGACGATGGTGCATTGGCATAAAACTTTACTCAGTTTCTTAGCATGCTACTGACAAGGACTCTTAGAACAGATCCGTATATTCTGTGGGATTTTATTGCAAAACCTCCTGCATCTTAATAGATATATTTGTGAAAAGGAACAAACTAGATATTTAATGAAAAAAGTTCACAAACTGAAAATATAAAAGTGAGAACTGACTACGCTGTGGGTCCTTTCCTCTCAGTGATTTTCTGTCCCACTGTTGGGAGAGGCTCCCTTTTCTGCCTAGCTGAACTCCTCCCCTCACTCTTGAAGTGGTCAGAAACTTTCCCATGCTCTCTGTGTGTAGTGACTTTGTGTTTTTTTTGTGTGTCTGTGCGATTCTGCAGCTCTGGGGGTGTCGGTAACCCTGAATTTGCGTGTGAATGGAGCAGAAAACGTGTTGGAATGCTGTAATCACCTCACGCACGCACACTTGAGTTGCCCTTTTGTGTCACTGTACAGATAGACGCAGAGAAAGATCTGCAGCTCTGACAGGAGACAGTCAGTCACTCAGAAAACTGCTGGAACAGATCTGCTTGCATTGTTTGTTTTTTCTCTGCTGGGATCAGTGTGTTTTCTACATGTGTGTATGAGTGTGTGGTCTGGCCCAGAAGCTTGTCTAGTGACAACAAATCATTCCAGACCCCTCTTTGGTGGGACAAGAGGACAGCGAGACAGACAGGCAGGATAGGAATGTGGACAGATTTGGACAGCAGAGTGGGCTGTGTGGCCAGAAATAACATCAGTAAACCTGCTTTAAACAACACTTTACAAATGTAGTTTAGATTTAGTAATAAAACAAATACTGCTGGAATGGGTTACACTTCTTCAACTGTGCATTACTTAAGTCTGAGTAATGGTTCTCTTTCTAATGTCTCTGATCTGTGAGATTAGCTTTTTTTAGTTTACTTAAGGCATATTTATAGCATCATAAGCAGCTCTACTCAAAGTCCAGAAAATTATTGTAAGCTCTTGTAGGCCTTTTTCCTTTATTGATAGAAAGGAGAAGAGGGAGTTTGAAAAATGAGGGGTGGAGAGTATGGGATAGAATGCTTAAAGGGCAAAAGCCAGGAGTCTGACCTTTGACTGCTTTGCTTTGGACTGTGGCCGTTGTTTGTGGGGCGCCTGCTCCACCATGAGCTACGTCAGCATCAGTGACCAACTATGTATAACCAAACTTTAGTGTGTGAACAAAGAGCCACACACACACAAAACAACAAGAAATATAATGCCTACAAGGGCTGCAGCAATTGATTCTTTTTATAATTGGGTTGTCTATCGATTCTTCTGTTGATTAATTGAGTAAACTAATAAGAAAATATTTAATGCTCTGCTCTTTTTTAATGATTCACTTAAGCCTCATTCAAGAGCAATAATACTCGACAAAAGAGAAAAAAAGTGGGGTCTCTTAAATGAACAACAACTTGTTTATTAAAAATGGCCATAATGGCATATGACAGGTTTTCTATCAAATATATTTTAAAATGTGCATTTAAATACTAATGACACCAACCTTTATTAGAGGCTCAGAAGGAAAATAAAATAAATAAATAAATAAAATGTTGCCATAAGTAGATTTTGGGGATCCTCTCCCAGGATATTTCAAGTGCTTACACTTTGGCTCTTATTTGTAGTTTATTCCTATGCTTCAAATTGTCATTCAAATTATCTTTATTTTTGTAAAATACTCTTATTTCATGGAAATCTATTTAACATCTGGTACCTTGAGTGTAACATTTCACGTTCTAGAATGAATTAGAGCTCCACCATTCACACAGTGGTCTAATAATACCTGAAAGCTGTGCTCTGACATTAGATATGTGGGCTTTTATCTAAGGGGTGTTTATGCTCATTAAAAAAACAGTTTTGTTTGTGAGTTAATCAGTTATAAAAATATGACCTTTAAAACCATCTCCTGACATAGAGGCACATTTTAAGTTGTGAAGCTGCTCCTATGAAATGTTTAATCCTGACTATATCATGATGAATGCTGTCCTTTCTGGTCTTTCTTCCTCAGTCACTTTTTGTGGCAGCGCTGTGTTTCTATTTGATTGGCCTATTTATTATCAATATGTAGTCGTTTTCAGTGCTAGTGGGACTAAGTGGGATTACATACTGTATTATGGTATGGGTGAAAAGGTGAAATAAAGTTGTGGAAATAGAAACTGAAAATGTTTTCAATTCTTAAATTATGCTTGGAGCATTATTTTCTTAAGAAGAATTTCCTTTAATCTTCTCCATTTGTATTTTCCCGTTGCTGCTCTGAACCACTGAGTCTCACAGCTACATCTGTATAAAACACAAGTTAATTATCTTGGTTAATTCAGCAGTGAGATTTGGGCCATGACAAATGTGTGACCTGAATTCTGCCGGGAAAATAAAATAGAATGAATAGAAAAACGGGAATATTTGCGGATTAAGTCAAGGCGTACTATGTGTCCCTAAATGTTCGTCATCCTATTATTTAATTTTGCATCCTTAATGTTCTTTGCTTCTAAGAAACTGAACTGCTCTGGTTTACGGTCAAAGAAAATCTCTCTGAGTCTGTGTGCATCATACCATTTGAGTTTGAAGAATGTTATTTGGTACAAGAACTTGATCTTTCCTTCTTGCCATAGGTGAACATCATCCCGGTCATCGCCAAAGCGGACACCATCAGCAAGTCGGAGCTGCACAAGTTCAAGATCAAAATCATGAGTGAGCTGGTCAGCAATGGTGTCCAAATCTACCAGTTTCCTCTTGACGATGAGACTGTGGCAAAGGTCAACACCACAATGAATGTAAGTACACACCAACATATCATCCTCTCATAGGACCTTGTTAATGTTGCACACTGAGTCTGATCATTAGTTGGTCCTGCTTAGTCGAATGTGATAGAGTTAAATGTCTGTACTCTACTAATATTACATTTGAGGGTTTGGGTTTGCTTAATTTACAAGTTACAATCAGGTAATATTTTTATTTTCATATTTAAGACAAAGGCATAGATTATATGTGGTGCTTTGATTGTATGTATCTTTTAGTTTGTAAATTGCAACTTGACAAATCTACTGTATACAGCATATTCCCATAGGTTTGCAGTTGTTTTATTTTTAGACTTGGATCCTCTCTTTTGTTGCATCAGCAAGTTTAAAAATATAAAATGTTAACCTGCAGAAATATGCAGGTTTGTGTATGGGAGAATTGCAAAGGAGTAGATGTAAACAGCTGTGACTCAAATACAGTTATCTTTGTATTTTTACTTTTTTTGGTCTGAACTTTTTCTGCTTATATCAGACCAAGTTACAGCTTTAATGTTATGTTCAGGCCATATTATTACTGTGCCTTTTGTAACACTTGAATGAACTGTAGTTGGGGCACTCAGTGTTGATGTGTTGATCATGATAAAACTATGTATGATTTTTAAATCTGCATTAATCAAGTGCTTTGTGAGTTTAGTTTCACTGGATTAGAGCAACTGTAGCTTTCAGTCCAGTTTTTTGCTTTTCTTTTATTAAAGAAATGTTATCCAGCTCTGATAAAACTGGCGCTACAGCTACATTCACACTAATTGCCTCATTGGTGGCTGCCATTTTTTACAAGTGAACCCCACCTCTAGTTACCAACTTGTTCTCTTCAAATGCTGCTGATTGGCCTGTTGGTTCTCAGACTGGGCAGAAATGGTTCGGCCTGAAGCTTTGCAAGATGGATTTGCCTGAAGACTAACATGGCCAGTCTGTCGGCTTTACAAGGTTACTTTTTAACACCTGTACTACAGGTGGATGCGGCTCTCCATAAAATCTTCCTGCTTCCACAGTGACAAAAAATAAAGACATTTCTGTGCCTTTGAATATCGAATTTTAACTTAAAAAAGTCTCAGACACCAGGGGACAAGTCAGTGGACCCTTAGCTTAAGGCTCTGTTTACATGTCAATGTTTTCAGATGAAATTGCAAAACTTTTGTAGCGTTTTGGCCGTCTGTTTGGGCTCCAGAGTGAACGTTTTTTCAAAATGTCTCCGTCTCCATGTAAGAAGGGAAAGCAACACTTTCTGAAAACACATGCACACTACAGCTGCAGTCAGTTAAGTGTGAGTGTCGCAGCAATCTGAACTGAGCCATGGCAGCTCGCCCCAAGCTGTCTGATGTAGTTACCTCTGATTCAGGTTGTCAAGTCACAGACAGCTGGATTTAGAAAAGGGGACACACTATTCTTGTGTGGAGGGCTATTAAAGCCAGTTTCATTAGATAAAGTCATGCTGTTAATTTTGGAAATGATTACATCTTAGATCTACCTTTTTTATTGATCATGATGAGAATCACTGTCATCACCGTCATAGTGCAGCAGAGAAATTTCACGGCTCATATTAACACAAAAAAATGCTTTGCAAAATCAGTCTTCTTATAATGTAGATATCTGCTGAGAATAACTACTTTTCCAGTGACAAATCCAGCTCCTTCAGCCTTTTTTTACACGCTGATTTTCTCATGAAGCTTAGCACTGCTCATGAGCGCAGCTGGAGCCTTTTCAGAATGCTATTTCTATTTTCCCTTTTTTCAAATATATCTGCTTCTTTGAAATGATTTAGCCTTTATCTTTTTTCTTAAAGTTTTAATACGGACTCTAAAGCCCGTAGACTCTCCTGTCTCTGCCTCCTTTGACAGCACATCAGTACACAGCTAATTGAGAAGACAGGATTGAAGCTTTCATGTCAAGGTTAAAAGAGATAGCTGTAATCTCTTCCAAGAAGCAGATAAAATTGAAAAAGGAGAAATAGAAATGTTGTTCTGAAAAGGCTATCTTTTTCTTGCTGTAGTTTAAACAGGAAACACTGTGGAGAAAAAGTGGTTCATGGAAAATAAAATGGTCTTAAAGGATATCTTCGTTACAACGAGACTGGTCTAGCAAAGCATTTTTGTGTTAATAGGTGGCGTGAGATTTCTTTGCCGTGCTACGATGATGATGAGGAAGAGGATTTAGCGAGGAATTACTCTCATGCACCTGTGTATGATAAAAATGTTATACATTATCAAAAACACAAAAACAGTGAATGTGCAGTACTGTCCTTGTTGTAGAGACAGATTCATTTGTGCAGTAAATCACTTTGTTACAGCATTTTTGTGTTCCCTGTGGTCTCACGTAGATGGAAATTGTTTTCAAAACAATGTGGTCTAAGTGTGGACCTACTTGAAAATGGAAACGGAAAATGAAGCAGAACATTGTCAAGGCCTAAGACAGTAGAAGTTACAAAAGAAAAGCATAACAGGGAACCGTTTTCTCTTAACTCAAAAGATTAACTTCAGTGGGGTTACTTACATAGAGAAGGCAGCTGAACTGGACCTCCTGAAAAGCGCAAATGCTGTCACTTTAACTAGGGAACACTGAGTAATGCAGTGAGTCATTTTGTACATGCCCTCCTCCATATTTCTGAGGGTATAACAGTGTTAAACACTGTATTTTACAAAACAAGCACTCTGAAGCTTTCTTCTAAGTCATGGTTTCAGACAACACTATAGGTGCAGAGCAGCACTAATTTAAATAAAAAGATATAAAAGTCAACATCATAAAGCACATTCCTTTGCACTCATTTGATTCCCAGAATCAAGATGCTGATGAGACTTGCTTCATGTGGTAAATCTGAAATGAAAAATGCAAATGCAAAATGACTGAATTTTAAACATGCATTCATAATGGATACTGTTTGTGCAGGGTCATTTGCCATTTGCAGTAGTCGGCAGCACAGAAGAAGTGAGTGTTGGAAATAAGATGGTGAAGGCTCGTCAGTATCCATGGGGAGTAGTCCAAGGTAAGATGGATCCCTGTTTGAGTCTGTGTTCCTTGAATAGCTGTACTTTTGGTGTTTCTGCTCCAGTGAGAAACATAGGCTCAACTAATCAATGGAAATCTTTAAAAAAAAACCTACCCTTTTACCGTCATATATAAAATGTCTCAAAGAAAACGAATCTAACTGGCTTAGGGAGTTGATAAAAACCATTGTACAGTATTTCCCATCAGCTGGATGGTTAACCATTCTTCTGTTCCCTTCCTTTGTATGTCTTTGCCAGTTGAAAATGAGAGCCACTGTGACTTTGTTAAACTGAGGGAGATGCTCATCTGTGTAAACATGGAAGACCTCAGGGAGCAGACACACAGTCGCCATTATGAACTCTACAGGCGATGTAAACTAGAGGAGATGGGGTTCAAGGACACTGACCCAGAATGCAAACCTGTCAGGTGAGCAGCAAACTCAGAAACAACTCTGTAGACCTAGAATCAAATGATCAACATCATGACTTGTATTTATTTTCAGCCTGCAGCAGACCTATGAAGCCAAGCGCCAGGAGTTCCTGGTGGAGCTGCAGAAGAGGGAGGATGAGATGAGGCAGATGTTTGTGCAGAGGGTGAAAGAGAAGGAGGCTGAGCTGAAGGAAGCTGAAAGAGAGGTCTGTGTAATTGCAGTTTTATATCTTCTACCAAAAAATGATTTATAAAAACTGTTTTTTTCCTACAGGCTTGTGAGAACTCTTATCCTTGTTATTCTTCCAATGTAAATGTTTATGTTTTATAATTTCACTTCAAAAGCAGATCTCACTCTTGATACCATGGACTGTATACAAAGAAAGGTGACACATTTCCACCTCCTGTTAAACGAAAGTGAAAAGAAAATACTCACCAGTGACACTGCTACTTTGTTGACATGTCTGTCAACCAAAGCACACAGTTAACTTCACAAGAAAATGTGAAAGATCCCTCAAATTTGAACAGTCCACTTTGTCTTGTTTCATTTTGAAGCACACTGCCTTAGACTGTTCAATTACTTCTGTTTCATTCTTCTTTTTCCTCTTTTTGCACCTCCTCTACTCTGCAAATTTGACCAGGCAGCACCAGAGGAGCTGCATTCATGGACAGATCTGTCAGTCATGGAGTTTTACTGTCTCTGATGGCATCAAATACGAAATTTAAAAGAAGTTCTCAGACAGAAGAGGACTTTAAATGTAATCAGTGTTACATTAACTAACAATAACATCAAGAATTGATTTGATATGGTGCCCATAGTCCTGTTCATAGCCCATAGAGGTTAAGGCGCGTGCCATATACGCGGGCCTTTCGATCTGGGTTTGAATCCGGCCTGTGGCACTATTACCTGCATGTCTCTCCCTGCTCTCTTCCCTGTTTCCAACTCTATCCACTGTCCTATCCAATAAAGGCAAAAAGGCCAAAAATAAATCTTAAAAAAAAAAAAATTGATATGTCTGATCAAGTTTGCCCAATGTCACATCCGTTGATAAGGAGGAAGCTGTAGCCTTACAGCCTTCAGGGGGCAAATATAGAATCTCTATTGTACCGTAATTCTACATGTTTGTCTTTTAGCTCCAGAGTCGTTTTGAGCAGCTGAAACGCCTCCATGCAGATGAGAAAGCAGCTCTGGAGGACAAGAAGAGACTCCTGGATGAGGACCAGAGTTCTTTCAGCAAGAGGCGAGCTGCAGCACAGCTCCTGCAGGCCCAGAGCCTCACTGCCAACGGCAAGAAGGATAAAGACCGCAAGAAGTAAGAGCATAAAGGCAGAAGAAATTCTAAATAAGTTGACTGGTCCAAAGTCAAGAAAAAATGTCCAGAAAACGACTCTATTATACTATCATATCTATCGTTATTATTATTTACTTAAGACGGGATCACCACCAAGTTGGTTTGCAGAACAAGGCTAATGTTAGTAGTGCTAGCAATGCTGGCTTTCAAGCCTCCTTGCAGGTTAATGTCTACATTATTGCACTGAACATTGTCACTAAATGTTTTGGTTAAATGCAAGTATAACCTGGCACAGTCTCCATCGAACTTTTTCCCCATTTTTCTGATTTAAATTAGTGCCTTAACTGGGCTGTTCCTACAAGATGTTACTGGTGCTTTCACCTTATAGTTCTGGCAACACCAGAGTTCCTACGGATCCTTAAGAAGTCTTCAGTTGCACTTTTGAATTTAAGGCCTTAAAAAGTCTTTAAAAGTCTTATTTTTACCACTGAGAGGTCTTAAATTTTAGAAGCCACCTTGCTTAAGATGTGTCTTTATGCAATCTTTATTTTCTAGTTAAATATTATCTAATATTTGATTTTAATTATTCTTTTTTGCATAATTCTTGTCCACTTTACAGTTAATGGCATTTGCAGCAGGGCAGCCTGTACCTATCTGTCAGTCCTGCCCCCTCAATGTTAGAGAGATATTAGTGATATAGTTTAACAAAAGAAGAAGAAATGTCTTCAACCACACAGACAGACTTACTGTTATTAAAGACCGGCTAGAAAACAGCGATAAAACAGTAGTAGCAACGTGACGACTGAACAGTAAGGGTTAAAAGTTCTCTGTCTATGTTCATTCTCACTCCTGGTTATCAGCATCTGTCCCTCTCTCTGTGGACCTGTCAACCTTGATATCTAAAAAAGTGATATTTAGCACCATTGCTTGTTACATTTGAGAGAAAATAGCTATTGCATGTTGACAAATCAGCATTTTAGCGTTACAGCAAAGCTCCGACTACTGCGGGATGTATCACCATAGCATTATAGACCAAATGATAAACACAGTCTAGAACAGCAAAAAAAGGACAGATCCTCTAAAAAAACATAACCAGTCACTGATGCAGGGAGAGAGACAGGTAGAGTTAGCATGTTACAGTCAGAGATTATGGGTTTTTTTAGTGTGTCAATAAAAAAGACGTCTTTTGCAACATTAATGAGATAATCCTCTTATTTTAGTGAAATCTGTAGATTATAATGTTCATGTTCAATGTTCAATGTGATTCATGTTTTATATGAAACTGCTCGTTTTAAAGTGTTAAAAACATCAAATTCAGACTAACTAGAATGTGAGCTTTATGAAGGAAATATCAATATTACATCCTTAATCAATAATCTTGGGTATTTAACTGAATTTCAAACATACATTTTTTTCAGAAATATTTTCCAAAATGCTGGTAATTCAGTTTCTGATGCTCAAATTTCCCTGGGAGGACCCCCAGACCACACTCTTATTATATTAACCATTTTGTTTGAATAATTCCTTTGCAGATTTCAGGCCAAGTTGCCTGCTTAAAAATGTGAACAGCTCACCCTTAACAGGTCTTCCCTGGCAAAAGCTTTTTAATAATTAGAATCAGATCACCACACCTGCTAAAAAATGTTATGATAATATCTGTTTACAATTTATTGATAGAATAGAGGCTTCAAATGTGCCAGAAATCATCAAAGTTGATGATGATCAAAAAACTTCTTTGTCCTACACTATTTGATGTTTCGTAAATGGTGCATCAAATCAGAAAATCCAGTCCTTGTTTGGCAGTAGACATTAACGACAACTACAGAGGCTACTTGTAGCAGGCAGGTGCGTAAATGTTTGGACACAGAGCATTTGACTAATATTGTGGACCTGAACTGTTAGAAGATTTGAAGAATTAGGTTAACCAGCTAGTAATTCTGAAGCCAACTACAGAGGGATTTGACATAAACTGTTAAGACTGCTGATCATCCCTAACTCTAGAAGTTGGCTTTAAAGTGTAAACTGGCTAATTGTTATACTTAATTTTTGAACATAGCTGTTTAGGTTCTAAACTGTCTCTTTTTCTCTCTCTCTCAGTTCTGGCTTCATGTGAAGACTTTGGGATCTGAAGTACTCCTCCATCTTGACCAGTTTAACCAGTGACCCCCTCCCTCCCCCCATGCTCTTTGTGGCCAGTCTCAAACACTAACCAGGGCACACCACACTCACCAGCAGTGTGAGAGAGTTAGATCTTTTGCCAAAGTTTAATGACATGAATCTGTGTATACTTTCCTCAGTGGTATTTTTAATCTACCTAGCTTTTTTTACAGCTGTGTTATATTTTATATATTTATCCTTTCAGTATCATATTAAGTCTTTATTTCCAATTTATGTCATCACCCTTCTCTAAAACTCAGTGTATCGCTCCTCACACAGCCTTGGTGCTGTACATGGAACAAAGGGCTTGTAAAGGTACAAATGAAAAATTGTAAGGGACATCTTCTGTTATATTGTCAGCCATGTCTTCAGTTTATAATGTAAAATTTTCATTGCTTTTAAATGTAGTCCTGTGACTTTGCTAATGAGACTTTTAAATATCTGTATCATGTTTTAAGATTAAGTAAGACCCCCTTTTCAGGCATACACTTCATGGTTAGACTTTATTTTTAGCTTCAACATGTTTCCAAATGCCTGAGTCTCTCAAAGCAGTAGAAAGAGCCTTCTGGCACTCCCACATTCATAGCCAGAGCATGAGTCGGCATACGTTTTCATTCATGCGAAGCACTCCAGGAACACGCCTCAAACACAACAATGGCTTGGTATCTCCTGCAGCAGTGTTTTGGTGTTGTCAGACACTAAAAAGTAAGCAGTGGGAGTCTGTGTTCTATTTATAATCAGTGACTTAGTAAACTTGTAAGAAAATCAACCAGAGTTCTCCAGATTAGTGAGAAGTGGAGATATGTTTGTTAAGAAGCCTCAGAGATAATCAACAATTTATCCCTTTATTATTTATTCAACTCACAGCTGTTCTGGAGCAGAGCGGTTTCAGCTGCAGCCATGATAAATTCATTAAACGGATCTAGTGCTAAATCCAGGGATGTTACAGAATCCATGTCTAAAAGGAGGCTTAGGAGATGATGTGTGAAGGTTGATGTATTACATTCACCCCGAGGAGTTGTCATAAGCAGTAAGGAAGCAGGCACAGAGTCAAAGTATCATTTGTTTGATTACATCAGATATTTTCCTTGCATGTTTTGGTTGCTTTTATAAAGAGCACACCAGCATTACAGGGATGTACAGGAGCTGAGTTAAGACCTCTGTTTTAGCTTTAAGGGAATTTATTTTCTCTTTATTGTCTGTTGTTCACAGCTTGACAGTTTACTATGACAAGGTACATGTATGGTATGTATTTATATATATTTAGTTTTTCTTGCTGCGTTGTTTTTGACACAAATGGCTGACTTTCTCGATGCAAAAACAGAGGGAAAGAGATGCACTCTGTAACTGTCAGTGTTTGAGAGTACAGGAGAGGAGGGAAGACTTCTTGACTTTTTATTAATCTTGTCTTTATTCACCTTTCTATAGTTAGGATGAAACAGGTTTTCACACCTCAAATCCTTTTACAGAACAGAGTAACCTGAACACTGTGCTGGTGTGAAATGTAAACCAACATCTACTCACAAACAAAGCCACTTTATAATACCTACACTAGTGCTCACCACATGTTAGTGCCTTATCTGTTTAAAAACCAGTAGAAATACTTTCCATGTAACGTTTACATCCAGGGAAACACACTGATGCCTAATGGAGTAAAGCTTGTTGAATTTACATTTGTTCCTCTGTATTTAAGGACTAAACAGTGTTATTTGGAAGCTTTTATTCCTTCTTTCTGAATAAATCTGTATTTTTGTCATGATACACTTGGCTTGTCTGTTTGAATTAATCTAATCATGCAGTCACAACAGCATGACTTTTTAAAGAGCAGTTCTTAATTTGACAAGTGTTCCTGATAGTACTTTCTAAGGTGGCATTGATATCCAGGTTTTTAAGCTGCTATCATAGGAAATGACATGGTAATACAGGATAAGCTTTTCTTCATTTTCTAAATGCACCTCTGACATATAATTCTGTATTTTTGACACATAACAATGTTTTGCTGGCTGCCTCATAAAACATCTGATATACTACCTGCCTACTTACATCCCCTTTTGCCTGCAGAACTGCCTTGATTCTTCTTGGCATAATTTTAACAAGGCTACACATCCTTAATGCAAGTCTCTCATTCTGCCACATCACTAAAGTACTCTACTGCAGTGATTCCCAACATTTTTCCTAAGGGACCCCCTATTTGCATCTACGAAAAGCTAAGTCCCCCAGGACCCGCTTGGAAAAAGTACACATACATTTTTATTGTTTTCAATAACAAAATCCAAACATTTCAGCTGTACAGAAAATTGTTCTTGAAAAAAGATGTATGAACTATTTGTTATTACAACAATGTAATAAAGAGACCCTAGAAAAAATGTTAATGTTTTAGAAAAACCTGACCATTCTTATGTTTGAAAGTTCTTTATTTTACAAGAAATTTTAAACTTTTAAAGTCGGAAATGTACATAAACCAAATCTTCAAATTTTTGAGAATAACAAGTCAAACATCCAACTGTGGTTTATATCAGTTTTTAATTTTACTGAGTCTTGTTTCTGCATAAATCAATTTCTTTATTCAAAATTTTTGATGTTTCTTAGTTTTCTGGTGGAATTATAAAGTAAATGGTACAAATTCTTAAATATATGTGATTTTAGTCAGTTCTTCAACCGTGTAAGTTCTACTTACTTCAACGATCATTTTTATTTTGAGTCTCATTAATGCTAAAATTCATGTAGTAATTAAATATTTGTGTTTATCAAAGGTGTCCTGTTGTAGTTTTAAGATAAAACTGGTGGTGCCACCATTTATTATACAGTTTCCTGAAGTTAGACATGTCTTGCCTTTAAAAGAGGTCAAAATCTAAAAATAACTTAACCATGTCTTGTAAAATGAATATTTATATGCATACATTTATGGATTTTTTCCTGACCATAAATGGGCAAGGAACCATATGTGGTCACTCCACTGGCCTTACATTTCACTATAACAATGGACAAAAATATATACAAATAAGAAAAGTGAAAAAAGTATTGGAATATCCACCAATAATAGTCCAGAGCTTAAATTTTGAATGTCACAGCATTCCAATGAGTGACCGATAAAGCCTTTCTGAAACCACTTTTTAGTTTTGCAGAATGGCACACAATTTTAATGTGTCTATGTCTGCATCAAACCAGAGGACAAACCCTTATTTTTTAAAGCATTTGCAGGCGGTTATAAGACCTGCACATCCCCTGACCTAATTCTTCTGTACCCCTGTGATTCATTATAAAAGAAATGTCTACTGTAGAGATGTCTACATTTATTTCCCTTTTATCAGAGGGTAAGAGGATAGAGGATGATCACAAGCTTCTCTTCTGCTTTAGAAGAAGATTTAGGAAACAGCAGCAGCTTAACATCCTCTCTGCCCATCACTCGGTTGTATCAGAACACACACAAAAGGACCGCCCTGTGCTGCCTGGTGGAGGTGTTATCCCCTGCAGTGTCTTACCCCCCTGGCTCTGCTGCCCTTGATTTGACTCAGAGTGGGCACACAGACAGGTAGACAGACAGGTCTGGCGTAAAGCAGAAGAATGCTGATCGATTCCCTGCAGGGCCCTGCGGCACCTCGCTGGCAGGCTGGGAAGACGACGCCCTGAGGAGAACTATTTCACCAACTGTGCAGAAAGTATGTGAGCATGTGTGCCTATGTTTTCTCCGTGTGTGTATACACATCTTTAACTACTCTCTGGGTGGCTCGGCATCTGGGTGGGATGTGTTTTCTCCCAGTTTTGCTGCCGTAGGTGATCCTTATCTGTGCACGGCAGAAATCTAAAAAGTCTAAATTTGCTTCCTGCCTCCTGCTCGCTTTAAATAAAACAGCCTGAGTTTGTGCAAGTTTTTCTGTGTGCGCCTACAACCAGGACGGCTGTCAGAACCCCCCTTTGCAAACACACATAAAGAAAGTCACACACACATACCCTTGTCACCTTTTGCAAGTCACTCTAAATGCAAATGGAGGTGATCATCAGAGACAGGCCCGGCTGCTGGAGAGATGAGGTTGTCATTTAAGGGGAGTGTCGACGATGCTCTGAAATTACCAATTACACAGCTCGTCCATGCTGGTGTTTGCTTTACAACACAAGAAAGCCAGAAAAAGGGAGAAAACAGAAGATGTGAAGAGTACATAGAGAGAGTCATGATTTCTGAACATCCATTACTAGCATGTGTGTGATGATAAAGACTGTAAAACACTCCCTCAGACAACTGAACCCGGAGCGGAGCTCATGAGGCCTCATAAGCTCATAATGAGCACATTGTGAGTGCACATAATTATAATTAGAGCTGGATATAATATGATTCTCAGGATGAATCCTCCAAAGGGCAGCTGTAAAATTCTAATGTGCTGCACAGGTAATGCGTTTGTTATGCATCAGAGTACATAAGTGTGCATCGTTCCTATCACTTTCTCCATCAGAGTGCTGCAGGCAGATGCAAAAAGACACTTAAAATCAGTTTTAAAACAAAGGCATTTATTGCGAAAAATGCACTTGACATGAAAAAACAATCAAATCAGCCACGGGTCATCAGTACAAGACGATGTATAATGATCACATGGTAGAGTGCTGAGTGTTTTCAGCACAGAGCATGACTTCAATGGCACTAAAGGCCTATAAATATTCTGCACAATATAGAATTATATATATACTTTCTTTTTAATTTCTGTTCTCCCACTGTACTGCTTTATTCACTCAGTCCTGATGAGGTGTGAGCGTTCACGCCACATCTAACATTTTCATCAAGTTCCTTATTTATGTAAAGAGCTACATACAGAGGCCCCCTCCCCTCACACATTCAAACACACAAGTATCCATAGGAACAAATATGGCGACATCTAATTCAAGATGGCAGGGTGAGTGCTCAAACTTCCTGGAAGGACAAAAAGCCAGTGGACAGCAGTTTGATATCAAATCTGATGTTTTGAATTTTGTTGTGCACTGGTGAGTTTTATTTTGAATCTACCACTAACGTGGAGGCCTGTTTCTCTTTGTCAAGCTGCCACCATAATTTTTCAAGTGGTTTTGACATCCAGGAAGCTGAGACCAAAGACAAGCCTACATCACGTAAATAAACACAAACGCCATGAAAACATTTTGCAAAACTTGCAGTTCAAAATATTTAAAGTAAAGTGACCACTGTGCAGTGGTTTTTATTCCTGATGTCACGACTGTTGTAAACTCTGCTCCTCCTCACAGCATCAACCTCATTCAAATAATGATAAGACCATTAAATCGGATGATCTCAGACCAAAACGAGGACTTGTGCTTAAGTTTGACTCAGTAGAAATTAGAGTCCTCTGTTCAGTACAAATCAGACAAGAGACACTGCGCTCAGGGTTTGTGCAGAGCTGTTCTACGATCTGCTGGTTTTTGTCATGGAGTCAAACAGAACAGCATGGACAGAAAAACAAACAGCAGGCTCATCCGACAGAAACTAAATCACAGAGGAGATAATGATGGATTGATGTGCCTGATGCAGGTACTGTAGTGTGTGTGTGTGTTGGCATTTAGAGGCACACAAGTTTGACAGACAGCTTCTGAAGGCCAATGCAGATATTTGGGGACTGAATCCTCTATAACCATCTCCTGTCAGACGCTGACATTTCATTGTAAAACCTTTTCCTGGTAAACATTGAGATACTGAAATATTGCAGACTAAAACACTTCATTAAAGGAAAAAAAAAAGTCAAATTGTGTTACATGTGTCTAAGATAAAAAGAGAAAGCTGGTCATTTAAAGATCCCATTTGTGTGAAAATATCACAGTGACTGCTTTAAAGCCATTATTCGACTCTGGTATTCAAATCACCAATTTAGTCCCAGTCTTTTAAACATGTATTTCATGCTGAATTTCTGATTTATAGCCTCTTGTGACAGTGTTACCTGCTGGAGGAGAAAAGACAAACTGCAGATACACAGGACTAACCAAACTGCACTGCCAGCAGCAGGAAAATGACGCAGATCATGTGACCTACTACAGTGATGGTGTATCTGTGTGCTTAAGGAATTAGGGTAGGGTTTTCTTCAAAAAATATAATACAAGTACAAATGTCTTGATACATTCTGAAACCAAATGCCTCATAGTCAACCTTCTAAACTTGTATGAAAACAAGATCGAGGTGATCGTGCTTGAACTGTTGGACTTGGGTACTCCTGGGCTTTTTGCCTCTTATATTCACTCCTCTGTTAAGAGTCTTGGTGACCATTTTTTGACAGTGTTTTCTAATTTAATTGCTCCACTATTTACTCTGTCTCAAGGTCTGATATATAAAGCATTTCACCCTAATCCTCTCCAAGCACCACCATTCAAAGCGTGTAATCTTTATGTAGTTTGCTCTTGTTTAGTGTCTGACTGTAGAGATGAGCCTATAGAATTCCTCTCTGCAGAGCAGAGTGTCTCATTTCTACCAGGACAGTCTGGCTGCAGACTGTGCTTCTCTGATGGCGACTCTCACAGAGCATTCATCTGAGACGCTGTATATCCTAGAAAAGAAATGCATGCCAAAACATTCAAAGAAAATCCGATTAAACTTCCATTTCGGGTTAGGGAAAGGGTTAAGGTAACAACAAGGATACAAAAAGGTAGAAGTTAAAAACCTGAAATGTAAAACCTAATTAAAAGCTGAATAAACAGTCTGCTAACAGCTAAAAAGCTCATGCTCCATTAAAATATTCTAATGCAGCAAGCAAATTGTACATGGCTATGTTAGCTGTGTAAGCTACATAGATAACGTAGCCATGTAATGTAGCTAAAGCTATCTAATAAAGTAGCTACGCTATCTATGTAGCTAAATTAGCTTTAGCTACCTTTGCTAGAGCTAACTAAGCTTTAGTTAACAGTGCTACATTGCTTACATAGCTAAAGCTAAGCTTACACAGAAGATATGTAGGCTAAACTATCTACATTGCTACATTAGCTTTAACTACTTTTACTAAAGCTTTTGTTGCTAAATCCAACTTAGCTACATTGACTTATGTAGTAACACTAATAAATAGCTAGTATAGCTTTGTTTGCTATAGCTAAAGCTAACTATGCTAAAGCAAGCCAGCGTTTGTGTAAATAGAATAGACTGCTGATCTTTTTCTCTGGTTTATTTATCAAAGGTTTCTTAGTGTGTAATTGTTTAGAATGTGGTTATTACATGAATTTAATTATCAGACTTTGTCTAAATTAATTTAAAAAAAAATCTAGGCGCGCCGGTAGTCGGGTGGTTAAGGCGCATGCCATATACGCAGGCGACCCGGGTTCGAATCCAGCCCATGGCACTATTTCCTGCATGTCTCTCCCCGCTCTCTCCCCTGTTTCCGACTCTATCCACTGTCCTATCAAATAAAGGCAAAAAGGCCAAAAATAAATCTTAAAGAAAAAAAAAAAAAAAAAATCTACAACTGGAAATATGTTGAACTGGCAAATTCCGGAACTTCCTTTCTGAGACATACGGTGTCTCAAAGGAACGGTCTGTGAAAGTGGTCGTCAGAGATGGAAGGTCTGCAGCAGGACCCCACTCGAAAAACTCACTTTAACACACAACACTGCACAACTAGACATCCCAAATCAAGGGTGGAAGTTTTCAGTGTTACTTTGCTCCCTATATGGATTCCCTGCAGCTTTTGTTCCCTTTCTGGCAAGCCCCATGAGTAAAAACTGGATCTTAACCCGCTCTTCCCTATTATGTCCAGTACTAATGCTAGGCTAACACAGCTGGCTACAGCCTTACCTTACAATACAAAGAAGCAAAAAGGGATCAGACGATGTCAGCTCTGCATTAAAAGTGACATAACGTTCATAAATGTTGCCTTCATGTGAATGGCATGTGTCATGTCGGTTTTACACACATCCCTTCAAATAGTGTTACTGACATTTTAAAGCTCTTGTGAGGAGTTTTCAGTTATGATAGGACTGAATTTGACATTGATGCCTGTCTATGCCCTACAAAAGTGAACGTCACCATCTTCTTAAAGATTAACCACTATGATTTTAAATGATTAATGCATTTAACTGTTAAAAGAAAACAGAATGTGATCTATTTTATCTAAAAAAATCGTGTTTACACATGTTAAAGCCAAAATCAAATTAGCACTTTTGTAACACTTTAACAGAGAGCTCCACATAGGAGCTTTAAACTAAAACATAATAAAATGATTTCTAATTTAATTTTTGGCCTAAAACATCTATAATGTAAAGACTGCATCAGACCAGTCATAGGGGAAAACTGTGTGTCTGTCTCAAATAAATTCTGTTATGTGCTCGTTTTCTGCCAGTCTATGGAGAGCACTGTGCAAGTCTCACATCTGCATGTTTCTTCTGCAGTCACATCATGGGGGAATAAGACATTTAATTTTAAAGCTGTGCCATTTTCTTGATCCTGGGAAATCCTTTGTGGATTCTATGTTAAAATGAGAATACTTTGCAGTATTTTCCACACTGATTTTATTTTTTGTTGCAGTAAACTAGGGAGACTCATGTGCTTTGATAATGACAGACTCCCCTTGTTAGGGCCCAGTCAGATCAATGCTTTATACTTGTGTGCTAAGCCAAGGAGAAAGCCTCATCTGAGTGCACATAACCAGTGTCATTTGTGCTTGACTGTGGCTCAGTTTAAGAACAAGGGAAAGAAAAAACATAGAAACAATTAACCGATACAATACTGCTGGCCTCTCACACATACACACATTAGTATATCCATACATAAACATATTAACTCTCCGAGCTTCACTGTGCTTCTATCACCAGAAAGAAGGATAAAAGGTAGATGGTTGTGGGTGGATGTAAACTAGAAAAGCCTGGATCCACACGCAGGACGTAGAGATTCACAAAGCAGACGGATGCTAGCACTCACTGAAGCCGGACAAAAATACCCAATAATGCCGACAAGATGAGAGGAAAAGTTGAAATGTTGGCAGTTGTGTGGTGAAAAACATGTCTCTGCCTTCTGACCTCACAACATTTTTCCATGCACAATGAATCTGCACACATTTAGTTACAAAATATTGCTGCAGTTAGACCGGAGAGAAGGCTGTTCAAGAGGAGATACTGTTAGCAATATTTATATCAGAATGTGTGCCTTTCCTATTGGAAAATTCCCATGACTAACTGCATTGATACTTTATGTTGATTGGTTTAGAATTACCAACACACCAAGAGGTTTGCACCTGCTCAGAGAAAAAGCATGTTTGAAACAGAACAATCTGACAAGTAGCAATAGAAATCCCTTTTGTTAAATAAATAATGATGTAAAATACTGTATAAGTCGGTATACTGGCAGGTTGTATCAAATATTACCAAGTGCATTCTTTGTCTCTAAAATCCTACAGAAAATCAAAAACAACTTTGTCCATACAAATCAGTTGTTTTAAGAGTTTTGGCATAATTTTCTGTTTCTACCTACATTCAGAAGGCCAGTTTCTTCACTTCCTTCCCGCTCTGTGGGACTATAAAGGACAACTTTAAGTTAAAAAACTGCTGTATAAATTTCAGTAAGATATATAAATAGAAATATTAATCACCTAATTCAATTTTCCTGTGAAAGATCATCACAGCATGACTAGTTTGGGACAACACAAACATCTATTTAACATATAAAAAACATAATAATGCTACATGCACTGTTATTAACACACACTGGGTTTAGAAACACATGTGCTTGTTGTCACAAACTAGACGCAGAGATGTGCTTACAATAATCCCGGAGCGTAACACTTCCTGCACCACCTGCTCATAAATCTTCACTTTTCAAACCAAGAAAGCACCCGAGTCAAGGTTCTGAGGTCTCAGTGGAAAGCAGAGCTGATGCTTTTTGTGCGAGTGTTTGCTGGTGGATGATGCTGAGGAGGAGAGCTGGGAGGCAGGTTTGTCTTTCTGTGCTCTTTGAGCCTCGAGAGTAAAACGAGTCTGATGAAGCTCATCCTAGCAGAAAAGCTGCCCTGCTTCTTGTGTGGCTGGTCAAAGCTGGGGCTAACTTTCCTAAGTTGTTGTATATGTGTGTTTGTGTGTATGAGAACTACTTGGACTGATATTGGATTCTGATGAAAGTTGCTATAATTGTTTTATTTCAGTATTCACTCGGCTTTTATTGAATTTTTTCATATCTTAATTCCAGTGTTTCTTGTTTATTCTGAGAATAAACTTATAAAAAAAAGACATTATTATCATTATGTTGTCTGAAAACTGAATCAATCCAGATATATATTACTCTAGGAAACCAATGTCAGTCCATGTATGTAGCTGTAAAGTGTATGTATGTGGGAATTAAGTGTCAAGAACAGTGTGTGCTCTTATTTCAACTTTTCCAGCTCAGAAGCTCTCGACGAAGCTGCTGGGAAACAGGCCGGTCTGTCCTGTCCTCTGCAGGGTGCCTTTGTACCAGCCGTCGTCCCTCTTCTTATGGACAAATACCACGTCACCCTCCCGCAGCTCAATCTCTGCCTCGCTCTGGGGTGGGTAGGGAACCACCACACGATACCTGCCACATGCAGAGATAGTTAAAACACGTAAGCATTAAACCTGGGAACAAGGCCGCCAATAATAATAAGGGCAGATCTTTATGGGGCCTGGCCGAATCGGGGCCTATGTTGAGCAAAATCATGGCCCGTCTGTGGGCAAGCCCCCCTGTGAAGGCCGTTTTTCGGTTCAGAAAACACATTTTATATATGCTTCATTTTTGTTCTCTCACCTTGTCTACTCCATTTGTCATTTCCTTTCTCTGCTCTTACCTGAAAGCTTTCCATCAAACCTTGACAAAGTATTCTGAAAGTCATTTAATGTTTTATATTTGAAGTCACAGGTAATGTAGACATTACATCCTGAACAAATCACAGTCAGACTGCTTCCACTCAGCCTTGATAAGTTGTAGACTTTCAATTTGCGAAAGTACTAGACAGACAAGATTGGTTCTCTCTATGAGTGTTTCTCTCTCCTGAGACATAGTACTGTGTACGGCTTGGTCTGATAACCAGCACTCCCAGTATGCCAGCCTGCTGCCCTAAGAAGTACACATGCTTCTAGTACATGCTTCCTTACTACTCAATGTTACTTTGTGTGTGTTTGTATGTGGCGCTCACCTCTCTCTGGATAGGGGTTTAGGTTCAGGCCGGAGAACCATCAGAGGGTTCCCAATACGTGTTGGTGGAGGCGACAAGGGAAAGTTGGTGTCCAGAGAACCGGACTTCCTGTGCAGAGGCTCCAGCCCGATGGCTCCCGCCATCTCGCTCTCGATTGGACAGGAGCCTGCTCGTCCCTGGGACGCCATGGGACAGGAACCTGAGCGGGCGTGGAGGTGAGGGTGGTGAGGATGGTTAGGGTCATTGGCCACAGGGCAGTGACCAGCCATTGAAGGGTCATGGGTGGGTGGGGAAGAGGGGGGTGAACGGGGTTTCTTCTTGGCTGCCGCCCCTGACAGTAGCTTTAATAAACCCGCTGCTTTTCTCTCCTTCTGAAAACAGACAGAGGCAGTGGAGAGGGTGAGGAGAAGGGGGAAGGAGAAAGTGAAGGGCCCAGAGAGGGGGAGGAAAACAATAAAAGATATGCTGGTGAGATGTGAAGAAAGATGAGATATGGGACTATCTTGAAAAGCGACAAGACAAATTAAAGTGGAGGTTGTGTAAACAACACAGCTTCAGAATATTGAATTTTTCTTCTTTATACAAGAAATATCTAAAGAATGACTACTCCATCTACAGAATAACCAAAAACTCTTTTATGAAACAAACAGAAAAGAATGTTCCTGTTTACTCTATATGAAACGTAGAATACAACAAGTAATAAAAGAATGTTTTTTTCATATGGGAGCAAGAGAACAACAAGGTGAGATTTTTTCCATTAAACTTTTCTTTTTTTAAATAAACATTTTCTTGTATAGCTTTGGAGGGGCACTGGGGAGCTGTCAAACACTCACTTTAAATGATCAAATTTAAAATCAAACACAGGAAATTTGTGTTTGGCGAATTATTATTGATGGAAAGCCTGTCTATTTCCCTATTAAATGGTGCCACATTTGTAAGAAACATGCATTTATAGGATGAGCAGCAGAGCTGCTAGTGGCAACCCAACATCTCCACAGTCTGGGACCGACCAAGATGCCAACACTCGCCCCACAGAGCAGAGTTCATCAGGGACTACCTCCAGAAATTGGGTGTGGAGAGGACGGACTGATCTGCCAGCAGTTCTGACCTCGACCCTGTGAGGGGTTTTGTCAGAGTGACCAACACAATCACATTGGCTGATTTGCGAAAATTGCTGGTTAAAAAATGGGATGTCATCCCACAGCAGTGTGTGACCAGGCTGCTGACCAGCATGAGGAGGAGGTGCCAGGCTGTTGTGGCTGTGTATGGTTCTTCCACGTGCGACTGGAGCTCCTGTTGGTTAAATGAATGAATCATTAAATTGCCGATCTGTTTTGTTTTTTCAGACTTCAATCAGCCAATCCACCAAACACCAAACAAGTCAATGGCACAATACGCTGTTTGGCATTGGCAGAGAAAATTTGGCAATCTTTAATGGGCACAACCCACATACTCAGCTCTGCTGCTCATCCCACAAATGTATGTTCCTTATCAATGTTGCACCATTTAAAATTAAAAGTAAAAAGGCTCTACAATGGTAAAAGATCTATCGCCAAGAAGCATTGTTACAACAAAAAATCTACTTAAATCTACCAAACACAAATTTTCTTAATTTTGGTGCTAAGTTTATAAGGTCTACACTGCTCTAATGTCTGCATGCTCAGTGTGGTGCTGTAGCCACTAGATGGTTAGCTCAGCTTAGTAACATGCTATCATCACACATGCTGCCGAGCAGAACACTTGGGTCTTAGTTGACCATCAAAATTAATAATGAAAAAAAAAAAACACTTGCAGAGTACTTGCAGATTCTTCTGTCTGGGAGGACTCAAAGAAGAATGGTCAAATAGGAGCTCATAGTATGAATGTCTGCTCATCACAATGTGCAGAGTGGTTAGTAACGATCCTTCAAACTGAATACACCTGCAGTCCCCGTGTTTGTCCCCTGAATAAACTATTGATTACTCTGAGAGTGTTTCTAAACGCCACCTGTAAGGCCACAAGCACCACTTTTTCGATTTCTGCTTTATAATACAAGCTCTGCACAATACCTCCTATTCAGAGGGACCCTTTGATTCCAGGAGGACAAAACAGCTTTGTGGTGTGTGCTGCTTGGCATGATTTTACAGTCATGAAGACGTGGATCAATACTGAGCATGACCAAGCATAATTTCTTTCTTTCTTATTTCTTTGCATTGGTATCTGCTCTGTCTCTGTCTCATTCATCTGTTTGCATGATACGTGGGCTGATGGACCAAGCAATGTTTTTTCTTTTACATTCATTTTCTATGTAAACACTGTCTTTGCATGGCTGTGATGGACAGTTGTCATAGCAACTGCAAGGGGCCACATACATAAAAGCTTAAAAAACACACAAAATTGAAACTCTGAATGCACCCTGTGCTGTTCTTAAATAAATTGATTTTGTATGCATGGTGACTTAAAAGAGAGAGGAAAGCAACAGAAGATACAGCTAAAAAGAGTAAACAGTTGCAAAGAATCACAGAAAAGTAAAAGCACGTTTCATCTGTTTCAAGCAAGTCATATCTTCCGCTACTTTCCTCTTGTATTTTCTTTGTGTGAAAGACTTTCAAGAATACAATTAGATACATTTTTCACCACTGAACACACAAAACAGAACTATCAATGTTTTCAGTGTTAATATAACTGTTGAGTCAGAGTGTTTGGATGTGTCTCAGATGTTTTTTATATGTGTTAACGTGTGTGCAGATGTTGCGTGCCACACAGTGATCACTGCTGGGATTCCTTTGCTCATGTTTCTGGTGGATTACTGTTGGTTTTATGTCAAACACTTCTGCACCATGAGTGAAGTTATCCACAAGTTGGTCATTTCCTGACTGTGGAAGGAGATGGTCTACAGCAGTGCTCATCCAGTGGTGACCTGAGAGCCACATTAGGCCCCCAGAAGTTTAATAAATTCAGAAAATGTGAGGAGAAAAAATATGCAGTGGTATTTAGATTATCTTTTTATAACCCCAACAGCTATTAAAACAGCCCGAAAACAATTGAATTGGAACAATTTCATCAGGAATGACTCAGTGTTTGATATGTTTTACATTAATCAACTTATCAGCCGTTATTAAACATGATTCATAATTACCACAAACGAACCCGCTATTCTAAATAAAAACTGATGTTTTTTGCATCAACATTCAACTTCAAGGTCTTTTAGAGTGCAATATCTCTGCATATGTATCAACACCAAAGACCTGTTTCCTGCACAGATTTTTCACCAATCAAAACACATCATGTTAGTATCAAACCTCATCATTAGCAGCCCAACAGGCTAGACAATTGTGGCTAAAATATCTCAATAGCTCCCTTGAGGCTTACTGCAATACAGGTGATCTCAGTGCTAAATGCTAAAAATTGCATACATTTCAAGGAAAATAAAAATATTTGACAATAACTTGTTTGTTGGACCAAAATGTTCATATTAGTCCCTTTGAAAGTCAGGCCCCCAAAGTGTTCTACATTTGCCTCTTTCAGGGTTTTCACACACTTTCAACAATCAAATTTAAGACTTTAAGGACCTTTTTTAATGCCTGAGCTGATAAAATATTAGATTTCTTTGTATGGCAGATGGTCATAAATGAAAGGCATGTGATTTTCCTTGGTACACTGGTTTGAATTATCCAGTTTAATAGTTTAATGCAGGACTAAGAGATGTCTTGGTCATAAACACCCAAATTTGACAATTTCAGGCACATTCAGTTCCTCTTTTACTATCCTATCAATACAGATATTTACCATAACACACACAACGAGCATATACTCAAAAAAGAATGATTAAAATCAAATACATCTAGGTAGAAAACAAATATTGGATAAGGACACATCTAAGTCAATGTACCATCTAAAACACCATTCACTCACAAAAGGCCTTGAATTTAAAGTCAAATGTAACACCCTTTAAGACTTTTTGAGGATCAGCAGAAACTCTGCTCTTTGCTAGATGCCTTACTTTGCCAAAGTTGTTCAATGCGAGGTTGTGTACGTCTGTGACGTATGAAAAGTGCTTCACACTGCAAATAATTCACATTATCAATACCTCAAATTTACCCCTGAACTAAAAAGAAATAACACAATATTGTGCTAAAAGTACATTTCAATGTTTCAAAACAACAATGTGAGTGTTAAAAATTAACACTTCAAAAGAGTTAAAATATGAACACTTTCCAAAGTGTTAATTTACCTCTCAAAAGTGTGGATACATGTACACTCTCAGTGTAAATTTAACACCAGTGGTTTTGCTATGTGCCCTTCTCTGCCTCTGATTGGCTATACTGATATTCTTACCCAACCAATCATGAAGGCTGTAGCTCAGTAGAGTCAATCGTCTTTCAATCAGAAAGTCATGGGTTGCATCCCTTGCTCCATCAGTCACATTGACACTTTGCTCCCACTGCTGCATCAGTAGTGTGTGAATATGTATGAATGGGATTATCTACTACTGATGGCCACTCTACACAGCAGCCTCTGCCATCATGTGCAGTGAGTGGGTATAAATGGGTAGGTGTGATTTGTGATGTAAAAGTGCTTTGAGTAGTCAAATGACAAGAACAACTCTACACAAACTCCAGTCCATTTACCATTTTACAAGTACAGCCAAACAGAACAACATGGATTACACTTCCTCCATCGTAGAAAAAAAATTGCAGCATCCCACTGCAGATTTTAAAGTAAGTATAGTCCTAGTACTACCTGTGTTTACCCTGTACAACACTGCTGAATGTAGTGCTATAAATGTTATTGAGGAACAAAAAACCCTACACCTCAACAAAGTACTAAATATGAGAAAAACTGTTAGGACATCTCTATGTGATCGTTCAATTCCCTGAATTCACTCTCAGAGTAAATGATGGATGTATAGATGTACAGGCCATTAAAATATCTTCCCCAACACAGAGCTTATCTCTGGATAATTACCACAATACGTGAAATTCATATTTTCTTTAAACTCTTAGATCTACCTCTTTCTTTATCACTTGTGTTTCTGCTGACAGCCAGAGCTGCTGACTTGCCCCTGTGGTAGGTAGACCCGGCTGTCACACCAAATATGCAAGCCTTTGCAGATGGCTCAGTAATACTGCCGACTACAGCAGCAGGCTCCGAGTAAACCTGCTCAAGCTCCACGGCTGCTTTAAGAACAAAAGTTGTCAGGAAACATGGAGCTGATCAAAGTAAGGATCTGACAGGGAAACAACCAGACCTCGGTGAGATGGGTAACACAACACTGAAGGAAGTTTTCCCAACAAGAAGGCCTGGTACATCTTCTACTGCAGTGTGTAATATAAATATTTAGATCAATTAACACATTATGTTTTCATTTATTGAACAGCTACAGAGAAAACAACCAAAGTTAAAGCGAAAGAATACATACATTTCCCTCCAAAAGTATCAGAACAGTCAGGCCAATTCCTTTATTTTTGCTCTACACTGAAAACATTTGGGTTTGACTTTAAAAGATGAGTATGAGACAATAGATCATTTCAGCTTTTATTTCCAGGTATTTACATCTGAATTTAATACACCACTTAGAAGATAGCTTTATTGTAACAGAACACCAAATTTTAGGTGAGCAAAAATATTAGAAAAGGAGGAAGTGGAAATAGATTAAAGTGAATAAGACTTCATATTTAGTTGAAAAACATTTGCTTGCATTATCTGCATCAAACCTGTGTCCCACACTGACATCATCAAACTTTAGCATCCTTCTTTTGTGATGCTTTTCCAGGCTTTCACCACTGCCCCTTTCAGTTGTTGTTTGTTTTTGGGGATTTCTCCCTTCAGTCTCCTCTTTAGCAAGTAAAATGCATGCTCTATAGGGTTTAGGTCTGGAGATTGATTTGGCCAGTCTAAAACCATCCACTTCCTGCCCATGATGAACTCCTGTGTTGTTTTGGCAGTGTGTTTTGGGTCATTATCTTGCTGCATGATGAAGGATCTCCCAATCAGTTGCATCTTTCTTTAAATTGTCAGACAAAATGTTTCTGTAGATTTCTGAGTTAATTTCTGCTACCATCCTATGTTACATCATCAATGAAGATTAATGATCCTGTCCCAGAAGAAGCCATACAAGCCCAAGCCATGACATTACCTCCACTGTGTTTCACAGATAAGCTTGTATGTTTGGGATCATGAGCAGAATCGTTCTTTCTCCAAACTTTAGCATTTCCATCACTTTAGTAAAGGTTCATTCAGTCCATAAAACTTTGTCCCAGAATTTTTTGAGGCTTGTCTCTGTACTTTTTTGGAAAATTCCAACCTGGCCTTCCTGGTTCTTCTTGCTAATGAATGGTTAGCATCTTCTGGTGTAGCCTCTGTACTTTTGTTCATGATGTCTTCTGTGAACAGTAGATGGTGATACCTTCACTCCTGCCCTCTGGAGGTTGTTGCTGATGTCACTAACCGTTGTTTCAGGGTCTTTTTTACAGCTCTCACAATGATTCTGTCGTCAACTGATGCTGTTTTCCTTGGTTTATCCTTTCGACATCTGCTACTTAATACACCAGTGGTTTCTTTCTTTTTCTAGACATTCCTAATGGTTGTACTGGCTATGGCAAATGTTTGTGAAATGGCTCTGATTGATTTTACATCTTCTCTCAGCTTCACAATCGCTTGTTTTTTACTCATAGACAACTCTCTGGTTTTCATGTTGGTTATACCTCTAACTATAAATGCAGTCTGCACAAGCAAAACCCAAAACTGAAAGTGAGCGTAGACATCCAGCGCTATTAATTGTATGAATAATCAATGTAATAGGACACACCTGGGCAACAAAACACACCTGTCAGTCACATGTTCCAATACTTTTGCTCACATGAAAAATGTGTGGGTTCAAACAAAAGGTGCTGTCTTATAAGTTGTTGATCAGATCCAGATGTAAATAACTGGAAATAAGAGCTGAAATGTTGATCTCTTGTCTCATATTCATCTTTTGATGTCAAACCAAAATGTTTTTAGTCTACAGCAAAAATAAAAGAATTGGCCTCACTGTTACAATACTTTTGGAGGGGACTGTATATTATGAAAAGTTTGTTTTAGTCTGATAACATGTCAGAAAGCTAGACTACTTAATTCAAAAAAATATTGGGGAATTTCAAGCCAAATGATTTACCTCAGAGAGTAATGGGAACGAGTAAGCACACAGCTTAGGACACATTACACAGTTCAGTCAATCTCTGAACCTGTAATGACCAAGTTCATACATGCTAATATCTACACAAAAAAGTGACACGACAGTGTTGTAATATGTGATAATACTTTGACTCAAATAAAGACCCAATAACAATACATAGCCCTAATGACATTTGTTAGCATACATGTGGTGCAGTTCAGAGAAAAAGTGCTTACAAAACAAGGTCTTATAAAACACACTGACTCAGCAGACACACTATAGAAAACAAACATCCATAGTAATCTAAATAGCACTAATTTAGAGAAACACATCCCCCATACACAAATTCTTCATTGTTTCTCACAGGATGAAAGCATGTGAAGCCTTTTTGTTAAAGTTTTCCCCCAAAACAGAAAACATAAATCTGACAATGCTCTTGAATTCTACGCACACACAATAAACGTTCTACTTTGTCTTGTCCTGTCATGCAGATAAAGCTTGTTTGAATTTTAATCAAGGAGAGGAAGGAGAAGAAAACAATGATGAATAGAAGTGGAGAAACTTTTATGATGGGAGAGACAGAGAATGAGGACGGGAAAGGATATGAAGAGGGAGAGAGGTAAAGCTGAGGGCAGACACAAAGACAGCAAAGATGTAGAGACAGGGAAATATTGTGTGTGGGGACAGAGAGAACAGAAAGATGGAGATGACAGAGGGAAGAAGGAAGGTGGGACTGAAAGCGGCAGAAAAAGTGAATAATCACTCCCTCTCTTCTTTCGTCTGTGGGCTTTAAGGCTTAATCTGCCTCCTGTGAGTGTGTATGCTTGTCTCTCCATATGTGTGCCTATATGCAAGAAGATATCACAAGGATGTTTTTATTTTTTCAACCACAAGATGGCACCATTCGCTGACTTTTTGTTCTGAAATGCCAGTTAGGTTTGACTTGTCACAACAGGAGTGCCTTGCTCTGCAGCACACAGGCAGAAATGAAAAACTGAGCTCAGTTGTTTTTCTTCTTCTCTGTTACAAACATGCTGATTACTTTAAAATGCATATGAATTTTTGTATCAAAGTTATGAAATTGTTTGTGAAGCAAAAATATAACAAAAATGGCATTCACAATTTGGAAGAATTCAGAAGCAGAAATAAGCTCAGGATAAAAGCAGGTTGTGAACCTGACCTTTTAAAATGCTCAGGGTGAGAACAAAGATGCTTGGGACACCAGTTTCTGTCCACCCATTTGGGTAATTACTCTCATTTACTCACCCACGCTCTGAACTCTGGATGCTTTTAAGATAAACAATGCGAATGAAATAAAAGAAGAAGAAAATTCTTTGGGTAAAACTGGGACAAAACCTGGTACACTATGGCTTCAGCATAATTTACAGCAAATCAAAAGTAAAGTAAAAGGTCATATTTGCAATAGAGGAAGGCAGAAAACAGAATAGCAAATATCGAGTCAAAATGCATCAATATTAAAACCTTTACTCCCCCTTTTTCAAACTGTACAGCCATGCAATCCTGCCAGTATTTCTGACAGCTGTTGAGCTGACAGTTGCCCTGCACTGCACTTCCTGGAAACAGTCTAAAAACACATCTCATTGTCCAACATGATATGTGTCCGCAGTACTGACAGTGTGACAGTGTGTTGAGTAGAGATTACACTTACTGTGTGTGCCAGACAGATATCTTCGCTGCTCCATCACTTCCCCTGTAACGAAGACTGACTGTGCAGCACCATCACCACCCTGACTCCAAACCTGCAGTATCTGCCCTGCTAAACTAGGAATGTGGATCCAACTTCTGGATACACTTAAGGATTTATATGGTGATACTGACTGTTACTGATAACATGAAGATATTCACCTTTAAAACTGGTATTTATTTAAGCTTACCTTCATAATTCAGTATTTTCATCAGAGATGCATGGACTGTGACAATCAGGCTTAATTCCGATAATGAAGCTAAGTCCAAGTCCGGTCAGGAAGACTTTAGTCTGCATGCTGGTTTAACGGTTCATTTCTGCTCTTTTTCATGTACTCCTCCATGCATGCTCACTCAGTGTCATGTAGTCATCAAACCTATCCAATAGGTTTCCACTCCCTCACTGTTAGCCTATCACATTACTGCATCACATTTAAATAAGGCTTTCTTCTCCACCAGTTCATTCATGACATGGTTGCAGGTGACCCTCCACCTCCTCATTGCTGCCAAGCCTATAAGATATCATCAGCCATCAGCCTGTCACAGTGTAGTTGGCCTCCTCACTCCATGATCCTCAGATGACATCTTCAGACATCATCTCTTCAACCCCTGTCTTCACAGTTGATCAAATTTCATCTAATTAGCCTCATATGGCATCTTCACAACACCTCCACCACCAGCGTCTAGACTCTACAGCGGCAAAGATCTTGCAGCCGCTCAGGGCAGTCACCCTGCGATCACGCTATGCTCTAGTAGAGTTCTAGTAGATTCTGACAATAATTCAATACCACATCTATGTGAAACAAACACAATTCGATGTCAGGTCTATATAAAAGATCTAAGTTAAATGATCTTTTAAGTTACCTCTACAGGCTGGCTCAGACTACACTTCGTTTTGGTTGTTCAGGGCACCATGTCAAACCTTGTGCCTGTCATGGCCGACAGCCTGGTCACACAACAAGTGTGATGCCACTCATTGTATGAGGATGTCCCTGCTGTCTCCATGATTGTGTGTGAGTTTACAGGTTGTAGAGGGTGCGAGTCAAAGAGAGTGAATCAGAGCTACAATGGAAGTGCTAATTGTGACAAACAAGACACAATTATGGACTTGTCCCAGTGAAGGAAAATATGGATCCGCTGTCCTTCAAAAGTGGGGGTTTATCTAATATCACTAAATGATGATTGTAGGCGTCAGGATTCACATTGTTGGCGTCAGGTCAGAGTGCAAGAATAATTCTGACATGCTAGTCTTGATGACTCGTGGTCATGGGGAGTCTTGGATGTGTCGTTGATTATGTCACATTACAAACACATCTGTCAATCCCCGGTGTGCCTAAGTGGTCTCGACATTTGACGACTACCCCCATGCTGCAGATGAGCCAAATCTGGCTGAATCTGTGAAGTCTGAGGTGGCCTTAAGTTGTAGATGGACATTATAGGTATTTAGGTTTTGAATTGCATTTAGTTGTCTTACTAATTAAAGCACTTTCTACACCATTGGTCTCACTAACTATTCCCTTTTCATTCACACACTGACGAGGAAGGCTGCTATGTAGAGTAGCTTTAGTATACAGTATTCCCATTCATATGCATCCATACACCACTGACGCAGCAGAGGGAGTAGTTTGGGATTAAGTGTCTTGCCCAAAGACACACTGATAAGTGACTACAGGAGTGGGAGATTGGACCCTCAACCCTTTGACTGGGAGAAAACCATATCTACTGAATAGCCACAGCAGTCCCTAATACTTACACTAATATTCATTACATCTTTTGGTGTCAGAGACCCAAAATTCTGTTATTCTCTTTCATGCTTGACTACAAAATGGCATAATCCAGATAAAGAAGCAGCTCAATTAGGGCTCAGTGAGGCAGGTGTTTACTACAGATTTATGAACAGATGACAAAACCTGGTTTAGGACAAGGAAGAATTATTGGTTAAGAAAAGTATTGAATTCAAAATAACAAAAAATATGTTTCTGAGAGCAGAGATAAATAAAAATATCACCTGACACGAATCATTTAACTATGTTGTTCCAACTTTTATTGGATATATTCAGTATGCGAGTCATAATCTTAAATATGAGTTGAAGCTATCTTTGAGTGTGATGATGTAAACAAGGCCGCTGCCTGCTGTTCCATAGTCAATGAGCTGTTTGTCAGCGAGCCATAGATTAGCTGTCCCAGACAGTGGAGCCAACAGTGAAACAAATGGAGCTGAGACAGATGCGAGCTTTCCGTGCCATCCTTCACTGTCATCGCAGGCCGATTTAACATCCACAGCTTTAACACCGTGAATGCACCAACATACAGGATGGTACTCAGAATTTGAGCCAGCAGCATGTATGAGTGACACTTATGGAGGCAGGAGAGGAATACTGGCATACAGGTCCAGACAGGTACATACAGAGCAGATTTCACCTTCATATGTCATTTGAAATCTAGAGGACAAAACACACTGTTACCTGAAGAAAAGTTGAAGTCATCCTCTCAGTGTAAGGTGAATTTCATTTACAGAATGACTTTGGGGATCAAAAGAAGTGGTAATATCATCTTGTACAATGGCTTTACCCCCTTTTTTTATCAGCCGGGTCTTAAACAAGCAGGTTGGCATTCCCATAATAGAGTTGTCTACTTAGTCACACATTCAATATTTGGTTTACTAGATTGAATTCCTGCTTTAGCAAGACAGCTGTCTGAAGAGTTCCCAAAGTTTTCGGGCTGAGCTCCATGTGTGAACACAAACAACCAAATCTTTCTCTTGACAGGACATGATTTGGAAAGGCACACACCTCACAGCTGAATCATAGAAGGCCTCACAGCTGACAGCTCATATCAGAGCAAAATCCAAGGCATGAAGTCAAAGGAAGTGCCTGCAAAATTCAGGGACAGGATTGTTGTAAAGCACAGATCAGGGGAAGGCTATACAAAATTCTGCTTCACTGAAACTTCCCAAGAGCCCAGCATCCTCCATGATTCTCAAATGGAAGAAGCTTGGCACAACCAGGACTCTGGTTGCCTGGCCAAACTGAACAATTAGGGGAGAATGGACTTAGTAAGAGAGTGACCAAGAACCTGATGGTCACTCTGACTGAGCTCCAGAAATCCTGTGTGGAGATGGATTGAAGTCCCAGAAGGACCACCAGCACTGTAGCCCTCCATCAGTCTGGGGTTTATGGCAGAGTAGCTAGATGGAGGCCTCTTCTCAGTGCAAAACACATGAAAGCCCGCATGGAGTTTGCAAAAATGTACCTGACCAGATATCCTCAATGAAAACCTGGTCTGCAGTGCTGAGGACCTCACACTGGGCTGAGGGTTCATCTTCCAACATGACCCTAAGCACACAGCCAAGAAAATCAAGGAATGGCTGACAACTCTGTGGACATCCTAGAGTGGCCCAGCCGGAGCCCTGACTTGATGATTGTGAGGTACACATATTAACAGGCAAGCAAGTAAAATTTTGGGACAGCTTGTCTGAAAGCTATTTGTGAAAGTGCAAAAAATGGCTTCTGGGTGAATCAGAGGACAAATTAGATAATTCATACATCGTTTATATAAGATTTTCAATGTTTTTTTTTTGTCCTTTTGTCTTTATTACACAGGACAGCTGACAAAAGACAGGAAATATGGAGAATTGAGAGTCGGAACTGTTGCAGACAGTATGTTAAACCAGTGACCAGTATGTCAAGGCCTTTGCGTTCATGTTCTACAAACTGAACTAAACCAGTGCCACTGTCGAGCATTTTCATCTGCATCTCAGTGTTCTTTGTCTGATAGGTTACATCACAATCCTGTCGGTTTAGTTTTGGCTCTTATATGCTGGAATTAATAAAAAAATAATGTATCAGGCATATTTTACTGAACTTGCAGTCAAAAAGATGTGCATTCATTTAATTATTTTGATATTGGCTGTCTTGTTTGTCTGTTATTATATTAACAGTCTGTTTATGTTGTCTGAGGGGATCACTTTATATTAAAATTCTCCCCCAAATATGACTATGTTGCCCCGATTTGTATTCAAAAACTAATTTGTGATTATGGATTTGGATTTTCATTGTCTGGAACAAGTTTTTCCTCAGTCTGTCTTGTCATCATGTACTCAGGCTAGTGATATCCTATAATCCCCTCTGTATATCAAATATGAAGTTACTGTATTCAGCTCTTCATTATGCATGTAGAGAAAACAATAGAAGCTGCATAATAGCAAAAGATCCAATTATTCTTTTGGAGAAAAGTGCTAACTGCTGCAGAGAGCTGCCTAATGCAGATTTTTACAATATGTTCCTTGAATGTTTGTGCAACTTTCAATTGAAATGTACCTTTGTAGCTATTCATGACAATGAGGCTTACCTTCTCTACTTTTGGTGCAAGGGCGCCCTGGGTGGGGGCGTGGGAGGGACCCGGTGATGGCGGCTGCAGGGGACTGGCCGGCTCCCCGTTGAGGAGTACCGCTGACATGTTAGGAGGCGTGAGGCATGAGAGAGGTGAGGAGAGGGGGAGGAGGGGCCGCGAGGCCGGGGATGAGAGGGGTGAGGGTCCCAAGCTGGGTCCTGGTGACACCATGGAGAGCGGGCGACCTGGTTGGCCAGAGCAGCGTGAGGGGGAGGAGCTCTGTGGACGTAGGGGGGAGATGGCTGAGGTGGGGCGCTCTGGACTCCCAGCTGGAGGACTGTGGACTGAAACACACAAACAAAACATATCATGTAATTTAACTGAAGTACAGTAAATTTGTTTTGATTTTAAAAAACCTGCGATCTCTGTTAGCTGCAGATGGGCTGTTTTAAGACGGATCATAATAAAACAAAGAATGTGTGGAGCTGACTTGTATGGGTGCATCTCAAAAATTAGAATATTATTTAAAACTTATTTTTTCAGCTCCACGCCACGTAATCCTGCAATCTCCCGCAGTAATTTGTGCAAAAAGATCTCCAACAAATTACTGAGTGCATAAATGGGCATAATTTTCTAGAAATTCAACATTTCTGTTTTATAAATTATTTTTAGATGTATATTTGTATTAACTTAATGTCTAAAAAGAGTTTTCACCTCATTAGCACATTGTTGTCTGACTGACAAAAACACGTGGACCAAACAAACCCCCAGGCTTGATGAGAGAAGAAGTGGCTGAAAAGAGTTTGCAGCACTTTTCCCAGCCTTTAATTTGTATGAGGACATTTGGTGCCCATGAGGATAAAAGTACACAGATTACACACTCACAAACACACACATGTAAACACACACAGGGCTAGCTAGCCACCTGCTCTTCTACACTGCAATACTCGGGCAGAAATCTATAGAGAGGATCACTGGTCATGTGAGGAAACCGCTAAACGCCTGAACTATGCACATACTTTATTTTGTAATGGAGACCAGATGTGTGTGTGTTTGTGAATATATGAGAGAGAGAGAATGAGAGAGAGAATATGAGCAAGAGAGAAAGAGGCACGAAGCTCTGTCATTACGCCTCCATAAAACAAAAAGCCCAGTGATGTCATTCTGTTGTGCGTTAGGGAGCCTGTGTGTTCCCTTGTGTGTTTATGTACGTGGGAGAGCACATGTCTGCCTGTGTGTTTGTGTTATTCTTGGCCGTGTTCTCACAGTGTGTACTCTAGAGCCTCCCTAAAGAAACCTTCACCACGATTTTCTCACAGGGATAAAGAAAAGGTGCAGAAGGAAAGATAGAGGGGGTGCTAGAGACTCTGAGTGCTGAACAAAGCTGATATAATCTAGACCTTGCACAGGCGCAGGTGTGTGTTAGAGTTGTGTATGAGCACTGCAGAGTGAAGAGGGCTGTTTGAGCTTTAATGTATGTATATTAATTATTCTCCTGTGACTTACAGTATATTCTTGTAACAACTCTGCATTAGTGGCTTTTTCCACTGGCGACTCTGTGTGATCAGATAATGCAGAGGGAAAAACAGAGTGGATGAGAAGAGTCCATCAGATAGCTTGTGTCTGTAATGGGTTTGCAGTTTCTTCTCCATTATGTTTGTGCTTTTCCCAGTAGTCAAATGAAATGTAGGTTCAGTCCATCCTGGAGGCCTAAAGGGGTTTAAAACACTACAAAAACTGCAATGCATGTCCTTTCTCAGTTTCTATTTTTTCACAAGACAATAATATTAAAGTCATATAAAATATAGACATACAATGTGAAAAAGGACATCAGATATTTGAAGCCCCACATTTTTTACAGGTGTAGAGTTCATCGTTGTAAGGGGATAAAGCCTGTAGTTAAAGATACAGTATGTAACACATAACACATCAGACAAGTCATGTGAAACATATAATATTAAGTAAGCTTAAGCTTCCAACTGATGGAAAAGGTCTATGGGACCAGTTTACCGTTGGCAATGAAAAAAAAAACAAAAAACAAAAACATCTTTTTTCTTTTAACTTCTGTGATCTCTAAAGGTCCTCTAAAAAGTACTGGACCACAAAACATGACTAATTATAAGAGCTGTCAATTTAAAAGATCTCAATCAAAATTAATATAAAAATTTCCAAATTTTTTTCTAATAAATTTCCCTGTTTTTCACATTTGAATTTCCACTGCTGTGAATTTAAAAATTGTTTTGGTTTTTCTGGCACTGCCATGAACAAAGGGGAAATGGCCTTCCTGTTTAAACAGAGACCTGATTTTATTTTGAAAGAAAATAAAAAACTGTGGGTAGAATTAAAATTATGACATGAATTTAACCACAGAAAATGGAGCTTGATATTGATTGAAAAGGAAATAAGGGAAAAGTAAAAAAGTAACTGTTTGACATCACAAGGTACAGATGGCTTTTGACTTGTCATCTGACCTGTCTGTCAGCTGGAGTAGTGGTGTAATTATTTCAAATCACTGTTTCTTCAGGGAGACATTGCAGTGGTTTAACCAAAGTGGGCTACATTAAATCATGCTATTAATCCCAATTACAAAAATTAATGCTCTAATTGTATACCTTAATTAATCATGATTAATGCATTATTGCTGACAGCCTAATCATAAACTGAATCAAACATATAACAACTTGGGTAATAGGCAGGGGTTGAAAGTAACTAATTACATTTACTCAAAGTACTGAAATTGAGTAAGTTTTTTGGGTACACTCTGAAATTAGTAATTTTACTTCTACTCAAAGGGAACATACTTTACCCTTTTATGACCAGTTTATGCTGGTCTCAGAGGTCCCCAAAACATGCCTGTGAAGTCTCTTGCTTAAAAAACACTCCAGTATTGGATTTTTACACGTCTAAAAACCCCTGTTTCAACCCCGCTCAAAACAAGCTGTTTCTATAGCTTTAAATGTAAATGAGCTGTCTAACTCAACCCCTGAACACACCCCTCTCGGGAAATGGATGTGGCTCCCCCTGATCAGGAGAGGAGGGCAGAACTTTCTTCCAAGTGGGGAGGGCCAATCAAACCTGGGAGTGGTGCTAACTCCCCACGACATCATGAGGGGAAAATCTGAGAACGGCTTGTTTCAGCTCACATTTTTTGAAGGGGGGGGGGGGGGACTGAGGAGACTGTGAATCGGCCAGGGGAACATATTTTTGTTAGAAAATTCTGAAAAAGTGTTTTTTGCATAATACGTTCCCTTTAAATAAACACTAACTTGAGTTAGTGTGATATGTGGATCTGGGTGCAGTTTCAGGGACTTGTTGCAATGATAACATATGAAAATTGGTTTTCCTTTAATGCAGTTAATTTTATTTGAAACACAAGTTTTTATTTAAACAAAGCAACACATACCAAGAGTAAAAGTGGAAAGTTTGATTTGATTGTCATTTTCAACCTAATTTACAAAATGTATTTCTCCATAATTCTTCCCAGAGGGAAGAATGAACATGAATGAGTCTGTCCATTCTGGGTTGAGGGCTCTGTTTTTGCTGTCCACTTTTCTTTTCTTTGACAGTGCCATTTTCTTTGTCTACAGCTTACCCGTTGCTCCGTCTGTGAATTTCTCCTTGATTCAGTTCACTCGTCTTTTCATCTACTCTCTTTATCTTTCTTTCTTTCTTTTCTTTTCTTTTGTTTTTTTTTCTTTTCTTTTCTTTTCTTTTCTTTTCTCTGTCTTTCTCTCGTCTGTCCCATGTATGAATGCAGTGATTCAATGTTTACCGCCTGGAATGCAGACAGTTCATTGCCCAAGTAGCATCACGTGAGATGGCTTAACTCACATGCAATTGGTCTGTGCATTTCCTGATCTGCATAACCAGTACCGTAAATCCTAAAATAGCTGCACCAGTTAAAATAGAAGCACCCCTTCAAATTAGAAGTTCCCTTTTAATCTAATGATTATCGGATGGCGTCTGGGTCCAGGCCCGACACCAGTTAGTAACCCTGCTGTAGAGAGTGATCTGCCATTTCGAATCATTTTACTGTATAACTCCTCAGTAGCTACTCAGTACTCAGTACTTAGAGTAAACTTTAAATTAAATACTTTTTAGTTTTACTTGAGTAGAGTTATAGACCAGAACTTTACCTTTACTTAAGTACATTTCAACCAGAGAAACTGTACTTTTACCTGAGTACAATATTGATGTACTTTTTCCACCTTTGGTCATTCTTCAGGTTGAAAAAAAATACAAAAAAACAAATAATAATCATAATGAAACAAAAAAGAACATATTTGGACTTCTCTTCAGTAACAACTATGTGGCCCTTCATGATTTAAAAATGAATCAGAATACCCTCATGCTTTAGAGGCCAAAAACCTTTTGCCCTCCCAGGAACACATATCTAACCTAGACAGAGACTTCCTCACATTTATACTTTTGCAGAAATGTAACTGCACCATCCACAGGCAATATAAAACACAAGGATAAAATATTATGTATAAGCAAACTAAAATTTGGCTCTTACAATTATGTTTAATATAATATTGACTTTATTAGAGAAAAAAAACTGTTTGTCTATTTCTTTTTAAAGGGCCATCTCTTTTTAAATCAGCCGTATGTCAACTAATTTCAGTCCTTATTCAGATAATATGAATGAGTAATTCAATTTTTGTTCACATAATTGTGCAGTTACTACCTTGGAAAGCAAACAGATTAATTCACAGTATCATTAAAATGCAGTATAAAGAAGAATCGTTCTTGAACAGAGTCCCGAGAAGCCAAACACTGAATGGATGTAGGGATTTGTGACATTCCAGTATACATATTGCTTCAAAGATTTTTTCTTCCAGTGGTGTTCTTCTTTTACACTTGGTATACTGTATTAGCAAAAGAATATCATCTTTTCTTATTTAACTATCAAGTTTCAAAGAGAAACATATCACTCCAGCACTGACATTTTAATGAATGCTTACATTTATCCCAAAGAAAAGAAAGGACCCTCTTCTTTACTGGTCACAAACTTAATATATAAATGTCCTGTATCTAGGCAGCCATTTTTTTGCTTGCCTGTTACCATCAATGTTAAATCATCAGCATATAAAGTACACTTAAGACAGTTTCACTACAACTGCATTGACAATACAGTCTTTTGGATCATTGTGGACTTCCAATCCTAAGATGTAACAATATTTTTAATTAAAAAAAATCCCTGTTACAGCATGAAATGTTTCACTTCTATGTGATAATAAACAAACAGTGCTCCAGAGCACAGAGCAGGTTCTGTAATGAAATGCCCCGTACTCAGTCAGTGCTTGGACAAAGCCTGACCTTGAGCCTGCCCGGGAATTTATGACAAACTGGAAAACCTATTTTAAGCTATTTCTCATGTCCTTACATCACTAGTTTAGTAACCTTTACATGGAAATTGTGTTGCTATCCTTAACAGAAGCATGTCATTCTCCCTTTATCTTGTTACTCATCCACGTCTTAGTGGCTTCTTTTCCTTTTTTCACATGACTAACAGTGCAGAGGAAATTGGAGGTTAAATGGGCTGCTGTGTGCATATGCCTGCAATATTTTACATGTTGTCGAGGCGACCTGAATTAACAGTGGATCAATATTCTATTATTCTTTAATCAGAGACTAAGGGGCTTGAAGTCTGCATGGTCCCAAATGATCTTGACTGTGCTTCTTTAAGCCTGTAGGCTGGTGAGCAGTGTACTGCAGGGCGTGATATTGCAGCATGAAGTTGGAAAAGTACCAGATACAGGTCCATGCTTAATATATATATACTCTGCCTTAAAAACTAGCTCAAAATTTCTTTTAAGAGATGCAATGAGATGCTCTTCTTTTTTCACACCTTCTTTCCTGAGGGCCATTGTGCTCATGTATATATCTTTAACTTATAATACTTCAGTAGGGTTGTGCCATTATGTTAATTTATGATAATCAGAGAACATGTCATAGGGATTGATCAATAAAGTGTTGAAACGGGGAAAAGACCTTTTTGAATGTTTAATGAATCAAATGTAAAATGCGTAACGATTAAATCACACCATGCATTGCTTACACTGTGTGATAGTGTTTCTGCTTACCCAGCTGCATTGAGGTGCGTGCCTGGTTAACCGTGTGCTGACTGGAGCGCAGGCAGTTCTTCAGCTGGGCGGCAGCAGATTGAGGCGACGAGGCAGGACTAGTGGAGTTAACAGAGTTGGCTGAGTTAATCAGAGGGGTGGAGGGACGGGGGGAAGAGGGACCAGGTGACCCCGGGGATGAAGGATCGGTGATTTTACTTCCCACCTGACTGCATCCACTCCCCCCTCCTCCTCCTCCCACTGGACTGGACAAACATGAGCCCCGAGAAGAACCGACTCCAAAGGGAGCCCTGCAAAGGACAGAGGGAGGGAGAAAGACATAATAGACTGTCAGAATATCTAATCATATTCAAAAATTCTTGCTTTAGTCAGCAGGAGTCCAATGTGAACAAAAAGCATATTTCTCTCCCACAGTCATCATTTAGAGACAAATAAAGAACTTTCAGTGACATTAGCAGTGTGGCTCTGTGGATGTCAGTATAGATCCTTTAGCCTTTACACCAAATTTGTAAAGACTGAAACACTTCAGTTATTTATAGACCTTCACACAGAAGTGGCAGGGCCCCCTAAAACCCCCCGAGAATGGGCCCTCCCTCGCTGTAATCTATTGATTATAAATAGCACTGGTGCTAGCATCTTGGCTATTTATTAAGGCTGTCAATAGATTACAATTTTTAACTGCATTAATCTCACAAATTTCCCAGTTAACTCAAGATTAATCACAAAATAATTACACTTAAAAAAAACTGTTCGAAATGTACCATACAGTACTATTTCTCAAGATTTAAATACCCTTATCAACACATAGACAAAAATGCTTTCTTTATGCAAGTGTTTGTTTATGTCAACAACCCCAAACAATGACAGAAAATATGCAAAAAAATTCTCTAGTCTAACCTCAAAGATACTAAATGCTCCAAAAATATGCTCAGATCATAAAATGGTAAACTCAAGACGAACAAGTCACAACAGATGGAGATACTGACCTTAATGTAACATAACTGAATAATACCTCAATGTAGTGCCCAAATTTAGACTTCAAGAAGTTAACTCCACTGTTCTCAGCAGCTGAACACAGAACAACAGATCTAATCATCACACATGTGCATAAAGAACACGGTCATTTAAGTTTAAATCACCTAAAGATCGTTCCTTCAAAAAAAATCGTACATTGACACTTAAAGCAGAGAATTTCAGCCTCTCATGGGGGGAAATAAAGGCTCACAGAAACATCTCTTTACATCAAGAGGACTCACAACAGGATGATACAAAAAGAGAGACTAAAGAACAGTTAGAGAATTACACTACAGACTACTGAAAGAAGTCAAATCTCCTCTGAGAGCTCAGCAGTAAGGCACAGGCACATCTAATGGTGTTTCACTGTTCTGATGTGGTCAGAGGTGAGTAAGGTGGACACATCTGCCCTACTCAAAAGAAAATGCAAGTAATTAAATTAAAAAATTCTTCTATTATTTATCATCTTTTTATTTTCAAATTAAAAAATGCCCAAATGTAAAATAAATCCTGACAGTAAGAAACTAGAATGGCCATCTGAGAAGGCAGACCCACGCCTAAGCAGCGCCACCGAGGAACTTATGCTCCCATTGATTACTATGGTGTTCAAAATTTCGAAGTCCGAGAAAAACCAAAAAGGTGCATGGATCATCACCAAAATCTAATCGATTCTGCCCTGTCACTATCCCAATACTCCCTGAAAGTTTGGTGAAGATCTGACTTTCCGTTCTCGAGTTATCTTGTACACATACAAAGAAACAAACAAAGAAACAAACAAAGATACAGAACCCTTTACATAACCCCCTGCCGATTTCATCGCCGTGGGTAATTACTGTCATCAGTCCAGTCCATTTACTGGAATGATGTCAATAAACACAAATTTGAAGCTGCTTTTCAAAACTCATGAACACACAAAGTCTCAGTGGAGTACTCTAAGGTGTAGCAGGACTTAACCATCTTTTCATTCTTCAGATCATAGAAGAGCTACAGATTTAATCTCAAACATTTTTTCTTCATAAATAAAGGGGAAGAACAGTCTAATAATGCTTTTTAGCTTATATTAAGATACTCTAAAGAGCTTCTTCACTCTCAGGCTCACCTGTAACACCTCTGCTCCCCTGTCACACACCAGCCTCTCCTGCTGCCCCCTCCTCCTCCTCCTCCTCCTCATGATGCCGCTGTATATTCACCAGAGTCATACTGTCTCCTATAGGGACTGCAGAGTCTTTGACACTTTTGCAGCATCTTGATTGACACTTTTTAAAAAAATTTGGCATTTGTTTCCAGTCCCAGTCGAGCATTTCAGCGCATAAGATTCATTTTCTCCGAATACTTTCACTTTCAAGCAGGAGCTAAGAGGGGATGGGAGAGGAGGTAAACAAAGTCAGTATAAAGGGCAGCGCCGCTATGGAGCCGGTACATAACAAATGTAAATAAATGAATAAATAATACAGGCCCCAGAGTGCGTCTGCCCACCGGGAAATGCCCGGTATGCCAGATAGCGAGTCCATCTCTGCTTGCAGAGTTGTCTGAGCGTCTTTGTTGTAAACAATCCAGAGGGGGGCTCTCAACATTAGTGGTGTGCTTGGCCAGCAAGTGGTACGGGCTATTTAAGACTCTACGAACTCCTGGTAACTCAGTTCATGTCGACAGAAAGACCAAATAACTTTGGTCGTAACTAGCATGATCTGAAAGCTGAACCTGCAATTCAAAAGTCTGTCCTTTATCCATTTCTGCTCGCTTGCACTGCACCACGACGGCGCCGCTTTCTGATCTGGAAAACTACGGGATGGGTCGGGGGTCAAACGGGATGTGCATGCGTTAATCTTGTGAAAAATTAGTGCCGTTAAAAGTAATTTGATTTAACGTGATATTAACGTGTTAACTTTGACAGCCCTACTATTTATTCATGCTACTTTTAAATCCCTCGTCAAAATGTTTGCTGCCTATTTGTGCAACGTCTTATGCCACATTTAGGCATTTTTTGCTTTTTTTAATCCATTTTTGCCACTTTTTTTTTTTTGCCACTTTCAACCCAATTTGGCAAACTTTTGTCCATTTTTGAAAATATTTTGCCACTTCTTTGTGGCACCTTTATTGCAATTTTTTAGCTTTTTGCTCAGTTTGTCACCATTTTTGTTTAACCTTTTAGCCACTTTCCTGTCATTACTATTGCCACGTTTTACCCATTTTTGCTGCTTTTGGTCCATTTTTGCCATTTCTTTTGCCACTTTTAAACCATTTTTGAATGTCTTTATATAACTGTCAGAAGAGAAAAACAAACATTAAATATACAGAAAGAGACAGGATAGGATTGCCATCACAACCACCTAAGTATAGTGTCATTCTGTGGGAAACACTGCTCATTAGAGGTGTGAATCTCCTCTGCTCAAGATTTAATTCAAATGATTCACTGATGATTCATTAAAATACAGAATGATCTCATCCAATTTGATTTGATTTCTTATGATTTGATTTAAATATAAGTAACTTTTTACTTTAACAAATATGAGAAAAAAGGGAAAACAAGATAGTTTTTAATAGTAAAAGTGTCTTTGAGTTTATTTATAAAAGACTAAATCTAAGACTTACTGTGCAAACATTTTGACATTATGTTTATGAAATGAAGTTTTCATTAGACACTTGCCCAGGTGTCTCATTTTGACATTGACTTGGGAGACAAATATCAAAATAAGTTTTTAAACCTTTGTCCCTCTGTACTTGTAACTTCACTGGCATTATTAATCCTGTTAATAGTGAAAACTAGGTATAAAAATTTCCCAAAAAGCCAAAATTAAAGGCCATTAAATAATTAATGGAGATTTGAATAAACACAGATTCGAGATCAGAGACGCTGAGCCAAAGCGTGATGGAATGAGCTATGGTTACAAGCAGCAGGGCCTCAGTGAGTAGATCTCTAATGTTAAAAGCAGTGCATAGACCAAATCATGTTTTTTTACCAATCCAGGGCTCCAAGGACCAATGCACTCTGACCTTTTACATTAAGATCAGTAACTGTTACAGATCAGTTATCTTTGCACCACTACTGCACAAGCCAACAGAATATAAGACTGAAAGTTTTGTTCCTATGATGTATAACAGTCCAATTCACACAGTTCTCCAAAACAACAGGACAATACAATATTGGACAATAAACAACAAACTAGAGATGTAACAGCATTGTTAATACCGCATTGACAAAAATGTTAATACTGTCATAGACGTGACGATTTAAAATGGTAGTCTTAAGGGCAAGGGAACTAAAGTTACTATTGGCCCTTCTGTACCCATCATCCTTTGTACTCCACTTCCTTTATCGTGGATGCAACAAGTGGTGAGGGAGAATCAGTCTATGGGGAGACATGAGGGACAGATATTTTTGAGATAGTGGAGACCATGGAAGCCTTTTGGTTTCCCAGTGTCAAGAAATGAGTAAGGGAGAAACAAGGGACTACATCCACCTTTTCTGGGACTGTAAATACATTTCACAGTTTTGGAAGTGCATAACTAAAGAACTTAACGGCATTTTCAAAACTAAAATAAAAAAAACCCTGGGCTCTTCTCGCTTGGTCTTCCCTCTAAAGATCTGTCACTTCCCTTTCTTAAATTCAAACTACTGGACAAACTACTGCTTTTGGCAAGAAAATGTATTTTGTCAAAATGGATTAAAGATAGACCTCCTACTGTTACAATGTGGTACAGAGAGCTCTTCTGTACTTCCTCATGAGAGGATAGGTGCTTCTCTTAGGGGTAACGAACAGCTGTTTTTGATTATGTGGAAACCCATCTTAGACTATCTCCAGTGAGACTCAGGATCTGCTGTCAAAAGGATCTTTGCATCTGAACTGAAAACATTCAGGTTCCTTACAGTCAGACTAAGTCCACTTAAAAACTAAATGCTACTGGCAGAGGGATGAACTGATGCCAACATACTAAGGAGATGGGGAAGGGCTGTGTTGTTTTGTGGCTGTTGTTTTTGTCTCTTTCTTTCTGTTACTATTCTGTTTTTTAGACTCACTTTTTCCCCTCTTTTGTCTTTTTTTTTCTAAGTTATTATTATCACTTTTTTTAATTGCCTGTTTTATATTGGCTGCTTGCTAATTGTCAGCGGGTATGTGTAATTGCTTGATACTTTGTTTTGGAAAACCTAATAAAAATACATATAAAAAAAGAAAGGAGAAAAGGTGATGGGCAAACAAAGTAAAATATGCAGACACTGTCAGACTGTGGCAACATACTTTATAAGAAATACGAGTAACAAGAGGGACCAAATGGCAAATCATCACCCTGAAAAGATTCATGAGGATGTGAGGAGTAGAATCAAGCTAAGGCAAAAGACTTTTAAGGAAATGTTCACAATCCCACTTCAACAGCGTGAGGGCTCAGCAGGTGTATTTGTAAATATATTACCAAAGACCAACAGCTATTTTCAGTGGTGGCAAATGAAGGTTAGTAGACAAGTTGGAGCCAAAGTATACGTATTGCTAAGCCTAAGGCACACAGACGACACTTTTTTCCCCACATATGATAATATTCAAAGTGAACCTGATTTAATAAATGCAGACGTCACTTTTTTTCAAAGTCTTCATTCATTGTTTTGGGTGATTAGATTTTTTTGATACCGCACCAAATATAATACTGTGCCATTTTGATACCGTTACATCCCTTTAATAAACGTCTTACATTTGAAATGGTTGCAGCCCAACATTCCTCTGAACTGATCACTCCTCCCAACAAAAGAAAATCTTGTACAGGAATCATTAGAACCACCTAAAAATCGATTTGTTTTGTTGAAAAAGGGGAACCCTGCCCAAAATTGTATGCTGCTTTAGTCCCATCTGCCAGTCAAATTCAGAATCTGTTCAAAACTTTCTTACAACTACATTTGACAATATGTAATATTTTCTTTAAATATGCTTTAAACATGGTACAATTACACCTGCTTATCTCATTTATGTTATGTTAGCATATAGCTCAAAGCATTTTGTCCCTGAGTAAAGCCTCAAAATGGCGGTGGAGTGGTTGAAGGCTCTTACTCAAGCATAGTACAAAATGTTAAAAGCCAGTATTTAGTCCATAATAGCAGAGCAGGAGCTGCACATGCTGCTATTATCTTCCGTCAGAGTGAGCAATTTCACTGCTATTATCTGGTCTGCACGACAAAGTGTCCTAGAGTAACATATATGAAGCTGCAGGCTGCTCAAGTTTCTGTCTGCAGAATGCTGAATGGCAGAACAGTGAACTGAACATTATTGACTCGATGGTATTCACACTCTTATGGCTGTGCATTGACTTCCTGTCACACACATACGGAGTTATGGCTTCTGTTTGTGTGGGTCTGTGGGAGCTTGTATGTGTGTTTGTGTCTATCAATAGCAACAGGGAGGCTATTCACAGACTTTCTTCTTATAGACTTCATACAAACATACATTTCACTGCTTCTTGAATATGTTAGAACACTTGTTACCCTTTATTCAAACATTTCTGTCTACACTCCTTAAATTGCGAGGATTGATTTAATGTAAAGGTGGTCACATTTTTCCTTCTGATAAAAACCAGCAACATGAAAACATTTAAACTGCATTTCCACAAGAATGACATGCCTATCTGCAGGTCTGAATTGGTTTAACTGGTAGATGTGTGTGTATTTGTGTGTGTGCCATGTTTGACAGGCCCTCATTATCATTTTGAGAAATTTCTAAGCTGCACTGCAGACAAAAGAGAGGGGGGATAGGAGGTGAGGGAGGGAAGAAGAGAGAAAGACGGAGTATGCTCGCGTAAAAATAACAAATTGCCTCTCATTTGATTACTTGCCCATCCTGCGCCTCTCTCCCTCTCTTTCTCTCTCTCTGCTCTTGGATTGCGTAACTGCAGAATTTGAAGCAGCCATTCATATCCACTGGAGAGGGACACCTGCTGTTTTTGAAGCCGTCTCATCTCTTTGTATCGTTTTCTTTATTTTGTTTTCCCTATTTCCTCCACCCTCCTCCTCACCTTGCCAATTTCTATTTCAATTATGTTTTATTTCAGCTTCTTCCCACATTTCTCTGTCTTTTTTGCCCTTCTTTACATGCCCTGTTTCCCCCCCATTCAGTGTTTTCCCATGTTGCCCCTTTCCTGGTTCATTTCTTTCTGCCTCAGCCCTCCTCTGTTTATCCAGCACTATATCTTCCTCTACATCTTCTCATTATCTTTCTTTCCCTCATTTTTGCCTTTCTATTTTCTTCCCTCGCTATTATTATAATTCTCTCTTGCTTTCATTTTCTTTCTCTTTTTCTTTCTCTGCAACATGGAGCAGAATACAGATTAGATGAACAGCCACTGCAAATGTTTTCATGCATACAGGAATAATGAGAGTAATTAAATCTCCAAATATGATTTCAGCACACTCATTTTATTTTGCTTTATGTGGCTCTAACAGCTTTGAGTAACATAGTTTAAGATGCCAAAAGTAACTGTAAAGATAATAATGATTAGTATTATGATGATGGTAATTAGAGTGATAATAATGTAAACTTTGCAAGTCAACAAACATTAGAAAGACAGAGCAGATCATTTTTAATTTTATATTGTAGTATGCCTCTGCATACACTAAATACTGAAATAATGATATGAATTGCAGTAAATACACAAAATCAAATATACAGTATATTAGCTTTAAGCTTTTTTGTTGTTCTGCTCATTTGTTCTTAATGTTTACATAATCCCTGTGCTTGCTACATATTTACCCTGAAACCAGATAAGTTGCATTTTTACCACTTCAGTTGAACCAAATACTCAGACATTAGCAGACAGTTAGTAAAAAAAAGTTAAACAAGATAAAAAATTAGATCTTGCATTTCCTTTTGAAGCACTAGTTACAAGTTTAAACTGGTCATGAAACATGCTGAAATCAGTGATTACAGCAATCAACATGATTAGCAATATGGTTTATTATCTATATATTGTAATTTTTAAGTCTGGTAATGCTGCTGTAGGGTAGAGGTCAAGTAAGGTGATTAAAGGTACACTGCTCAAACAGCCTTTTTTCCCATTTTCTAAAGCAAAGGTTTATAACAAGTGACATTTGACTGTTAAGTAAAAGCAAAATGAGATTTTAGACAGTATGAAATATGCAGGACTAAATTAGCAAAAAGGTATAAGGCAGTACTTTGTCCCAATGGGGTGCAGAAACCAACACTATATGATACTTCATTACAGGAGCTTTAAATCTGTTGTCCTTATAAAAGAAGAAATGGTACATTGACTTAGTAATTTATGTAAACCAGTCTCATGAAACTGTGTTGAATAAATAAGGACAAGGACCATATAATACAATCTTACTACAGGCAGTTAAGTAAGTCAATCATAACTGTCTGAAGTCATTTCAGTTTTACTGCATTGGGAATAGACATATTTTCAGGCTAATAAGTTCACATCTGATTAAATGCAAATTTAAATATGTTTAGCTGACTAATCTTACATTGAGGAAACACATTCTATAACCCAGCTTCACGGAACGAGTTGGCTTGCAGAATGTGGCTTTAATTACTTTTATTGAATAACTCTCTAAGATCATTTTAGAGTTGAGAGAGCATTTTTGGTCTTACTACTATAATTGGTTGCATAACTGTACCTCTGTCTTGATTTGCATGCTGCACCATTGTTCCAATTGTCCTTGATACCGCTCTCTCAATACGTCACTTCCTCTGTATAGCACATACAGTCACCCCGTCACAAAGTAGGCTCTCTTTAAAGTTCTTCTCCATGCAAATGTTAAACAAGATAAAACAGGAGATGTGACACACGTCTTTTATCTGCTATATTGTTTGTCAGTTCAAGTTGCAGTGCTGCATAAATATGTTTGAATATGTGTCTGTTGCCATGGAGAACATGTTGGGATGCTTTGTTAAAGCTCCACAATAATGGGAGCACACTAAACTTTGTAATTAAGTCAAAAGGTACAGCTTTACTGTTACCCTTATTATGTTGTAGGCCAATCACTGCAAACAGAGATGCTGAGCCATTATGCAGTTATCTGAGGACTGGCAGTGCTGTGTAAACATGCTTGAATATGTGACTGTCTCCATGCAGCCAAAGGATGCGATGGTCCACATTAAAGTGCACGCTCTTAAATGTTGTAAATAAGTCAAAAAGGCACCGCTTTAAATGCTCCTTAGATTATGTTGTAGGCCAATTCTTGCAAACATGCACCAGCACACGCAGACATTGAGCCATTATGCAGCTATTTGGGGGAAAACACCCTTTTCCATGCATATTGTCCTTATCGCATTAAGCATCTAATGACGAGGTTGGTAATAACACTGCATAAATAGTGTAAAGATTAGCCTACTGTCTGTGAGAGCTGATGGAAGTGTGCTGCATAATCCTGATGCATGAACTTTCCAGAGATCAGGAAAGGATTCCACCTCTGTATGAATCAAAAATAAATGATGATAAATGATGTTTATATAAGGTTGTTAAATTTCCCTTTGGAGGCTGCACAGCGGTGCAGGGGTTAGTGCTGTTGCCTCACAGAAAGAAGGTCCCTGGTTCGCTTCCCGGTCAGGGCCTTTCTGTGCAGAGTTTGCATGTTCTCCCCATGCATGCATGGGTTCTCTCCGGGTGCTCTGGCTTCCTCCCACCACCAAAAACATGCTCATTAGGTTGATTGGTGACCCTAAATTTCTGTAGGTGTGAGTTTTCAGTGTAGAAAATGGATGGATGGATGGAATTTTTCCTTTGATATCGCTATTACAAAGCTGTAACCAGGAGTTAAATTATTCTGAGACTCCCAGCTGCATTTTTATCCATGTGTTGCATCGATACGCATGACAAGGATATGCGTGTTGTGTTTTTTCTTGAGAGTTTTCCTTCATTCAGGGTGGAACTTTGTCAAGGTGGTTGGTCGGTTGCTTGAGTGAACACATTAATATGGCCATCCCTTTAATCAAATGCACTGTCATGCTTTTCCTTTTATGTTTTTTAAGACTATGCTTTGCATCTCTATGAGAATGATCAGATCATTTTGACTATTTTGCATCAAAAGATGAAATCAGAACCCTAAACCTCCACCTCGGTAAGACTTAAAATCCTGCTTTTTGGGTGTACTTTTGTCCCCCTTTCATCCCACAGAAACATGTGTGCCATTACAGGAAAAAAAAAAGAATGAAATTTTGTTACTCCATCTCATCTGTATTCAGTTTCAGTCTCAAACCAGGAAATTACCAGGAAAAATTGCAATGCAAATTGCAAAGATTGTGTAAGCTCCATCATCGCCTTTGTGTGAGGACAAAATGAGAGGCTTTAGTCCGATTGTATTGTGCTGGGTTCATGTGATCAAATTGTTACACTGAAAGAACAGTGGAGCAAAGGTTTACAATGGTAACTAAAAAATCAGGTAAAGATTTCACTCTCCTTATTATTACCTCAGCTGTCAATCAGGCCTCTGGCTGTAGTACGTTATGTGTTTAATTATAGCATACAGGTAATGTTACAGATGAATACCTAGACAGGACATGCAATTGTTGAAGTGATCAAATTTTGCTTCCTTGTGTAAATACAATGGCCTCTCTAGAATCCAGCAACTTTTCCAACTTCAGCATATGAAGCCAGACTACTAAAAAGCACCAGTGACTGATACTTTCTATCAGCAGTAAGAAATTACATTTCCTGGTGGCTTAGCCTAAGCTCACTGACCTGGACACTGGGGTGACGTAGTTTCCTGGGAAGACCCCAGAGGCAGCAGTTCTCAGCGAGGTGCCTTTGAACCAGCCGTCTTGACACTTTTCTGTCACCCGATACATCTCCCCTTTCCTTAGTTCAAGCTCGTCAGCCTTCTGGGGCTTGTAGGCGTAGAGAGCCAGATATCTGGGGAACAAAGACACAGGCAGGATTAAAAAAATGACTCAGATGTTAAATCAGTTCAAGTCTGCATGAAATTTTGCAAATCTTCTCACAGTGTATCATTTATTTCTGATGTGGATTAACTGTAGAATTTATTATGCAAAGTCAAAGCGAGGCAATTACAAATGCAAAATGTAAATAAATAAAAAAGAAAACAAATGCATACAAATGGGCAAATTAGAAGTTCCTGTCAGTTTTAAGAAGGGGAAAGGGAATTAAAAGTTTCCCTGCTCTTTTGCTTTGAATCAGAAGACAAATGACTCCTTTGGTATAAAGAAAATGAATGAGGAATATTCATGAAACTTTCCTCTTGTAGCTTCAGAAACAAGCAGAAACTATCCCATCAGATTTCTCCAATCTAAAAACAAAATCAGTAACAACACTTTTAGAGGCCTGCATTAACACATCTTCTTTTTAGTTGAGATGTGGAGAACAGAGAATCAGGAGAAATACAGGCCCCCACCCAGTGGATTGCCCACAGTTCCTTTATTAGACTATCAAATAACATTTTGATCCACAAAGGACCTTTGTTGGGTTGAAGAGAGAGTGTGCAGGTCAGCCCTGCCACCATATGCCACACATTTTCAATGTTCTGTTGCTTTTTAAATATAATAGGTAAGATGTGGAAATTATCCCAAGACAGTACCAGCTTTGAGACATCTGTAGTTGGTCTGAATGTAACTGATTTTTATTTTGCTGTTCATTACACATCAGCGATAAATACTTGATTCTGAGTGGCAACATGAGCATAATGAGAGTCTACTATTTCTCTGTAGTTGGCCATTGTTAAGAAGAACTGATTTAGAGGGTTAGCTCTTCTGATTCTTGATGGTTATTACAAGGCAGCCAAACTAAGGCCAACTTAGTTGGTAGGTGTACACCTTGCAGTAAGGCAAGACACAATGACACTGAACAAACAACAGGAAGAGGAATACCAGTCAAGGAGAATGTGAAGATGATGTCACACAGTGCTGCACTGGGTTACCTGTGTCATATGTAAAACCCATCTCCTGCTTGATTAATATAGTTACCTGGTACCTTTTATCTGCACTGAAAGAAAAAGATGTTTGAATAGTTCATTTTCAGTTTAAAGGGAGGGAATGCTGAAACAAAAGGAAAACGGAAAAGGACTTTATTGGGAAACTGAACCCAGCATGACACAAAGGTAAGCAGAGAGAGATGCATGTGATAAATGATACAGATCCATATGAGTTAGCCGCTCAGGACTGGATTACCACCCTGATGAACCACTACCAGTCACACACACAGGAAGATGCAAGTCTGCAATAGCACAGCTGTACTCTGGAAACTCTCTGTGGCTTAAACCAGACTAAACACAAATCTTTAAAAAATACTCTCTAAAACTACTACTACTCCACCACTACTTCTACTACTACTAATATTACTATCAGTAACAACATTAAAGATAAGATACCTTTATTGATCCTCAGTGGAGAAAACCAAGTGATACAGCAGCACTCATAGCCCAATCACTTATCAATGGAAGTCTACTTAATGTTAAATTAAGATGGGAAACAGAAGGCAACATGACAAATTTTTTTAAGACAGTGGTAAGAAATGTTCAAGCAACAGTATTAAACTACAATCCTTCCATCATGGTGAGAATTTTTTTTTGAAAGCGTAATGCGATACACTCGTACCCCCAAGCAAAAACAAATTCTACACACATCAGACAAATTATCGGACAGGCTGAATAGACAAAAGGCAAAACACTTCCATATATTTAGAAGTTGCCCTGTATTAACGCCATTGCAGTTACAAGTTTCATAATAATTTAGAGACTGTTTTTAACATAGAAAAAAGCACCTCTTACTTTTTGTGTTTTTGGTAGATGATAAGGAACTTACAAAGAGGGATAAACATCTGATCAGAATATTATGTAAAAAAGTAGGTGTACAGATGAATAGATTTATCTGGTGTTTAATATCTTTGTCTTCATGTTTATGTTATCTCATACATGAAGCTTCCTCACATATTTCTGTATGTATTTTCCTGTTTCTTGGCAATAAAAAGACTGAGAAAAACACTGTTACAAAGAATAGTAATTTGATTTAAGGCTGTTTACTGTGAAAAAAAGATAAAAGAGAGGATAACAGTGGTGAAAGAAGGATACAAGACAAGTAAAAAAGGAACGCTATGACAGCTATGACAGAGAAATCTGCAAAACTGGAGATGGCACATGAAGCTAACACATAATGAGGCGTGCCATGGGATAAAGATGATGGATGGAAAAGAAATTGTCAACAGAATCGGACATGACAAGGCAGAAAACCTCCATTTACATGTGGCTCTGCTTACTTTATGGAACTTCACCAGCAGTGGAATTGTTAAGCTTTATATGAGTTATAACAGCTAAGTCAGCTGCTTTTAATTAATATCCAGCAATAGAAATACATATATTTTTTCAAATTAATACAATAATTTCCAAATTAAAATGTAGTTTTAAATGCATGATTTCCTGATTAAGTGGCTGTTTAATAAACAGTATAAAAATGTATGTAAATGTAGCAAGGGGCTTGATATACAGAGGAGCTCCTTCAGGGTTCCTGCTCACTACACAGTATCCCTTACATGACTGAGTATTTGTAAACCAGGAGTGTTTTCAGGAAATGGTAGTTCAGTGGTTTGTGCAATCCCTTCACAGCAACAAGGTTTCTGGTTTTACCCCCACTCAGACATAGGTAGTTATGTGTGGAGTTTGCAGGTTCCTCATGTTCCTGTGTGGGTTCCTTCAGGGTACTTTTGTTTTCATTCTCATTCTGAGGTTAATTGTTAAGAGACTCTAAATCGCTTGTGAGTGTGACTGGTCTCTATATATCAGCTCTGTGTTAGCCCTGTGACCTGTCCAGGGTTTGCCTCTCCCCTCAACCACTGACCCAGAACTGGGAGGATGATAGAGCCCACATGTACTGAATGCACTACGACATGCAAGAGTAATACTAGTGATAAAACGCTTCAACAATTAGAAAATACCGACAAGATAAGGCAGCGTTTACCACATAGTAGCAATACACCGACTAGCCACCAAGACAAATTTACAGCCACCCAAGTGTATTTTTCCCCTGTTTTTCTTAAACAAGCAACCAAACAAACAAACATTTTCCACATATAATCACCATCCATGCATGATAGAGGCACCTACTAATGCGTCCGTCCATTTGAGTAATGATGCCTCATTATAAAAAATAAACTTCTAATGAAGTTGTTTAAACATTTTTCTGCAGATGCTTGTTGTCAATATTGTCCTGTACTCCACCTGTAAAGGCTAATGTTGCAATACACTACCTCATCAATGAATCAAGCACGTAGCATTAGTTCAGGAAGATCACAGATGCAAGCACTGCAATATAACTGAGTTCGGCTGATCTCAAACAAGCCCTCATCAGCTGACACCATGCTGATTCGCTCTAGGCATGCTATTGGATAATCTCACTCAAGCTGCTTGATTTAAACTGCTCAGGCCTGGCTATGCTTTGCTGCTCCCTCTACAAGAGGCATTTTGCGACATTCCTCCACCCCAGCTCCTCCTTTACTTTGCCTCTGACATATAAATGTCATTCCTTTGTTATTGCTGACTGCTCTGCACTAAGTTTTTTGCTGCTTCTCTCCCTGCCTCAGGCTTTCCTTGTAGGCACAGGAGAAGCAGGAATGTGTGCTGTTTCTGCTCGATGCTTTCTACACAGCCATGTAGAAAGGCAGGGGGATCCCAGAACAGCCACACTGCCAAATATAAAAAAAATTACCTAAAAAAATTAATAACTGCTAACAAAAAAGATATCTATAACTGCAAATCATGTGTGTTTCCTTACAAAGTGGTCCTTGCTGTGTAAGTAATGCTATTTGAGTAAGCTTTATACCATGTTTGGTGATGAACGCTGAATGAGCAAAAACAGACAAGAAATGAGTCTTCCAAATCAGGTGAAAAAGGATAACCCCCTCTGCCATCCCTAACATCCAAGGAGGGTATTGTTCTTTGGGAAACACTGTAAGGTAAGATTTTGTTAAACAAAGATGTGTCTCGTTTGCCTTTATTTCCCAGGTAAGCAATCTGACACACTTTGTCTTTTTGTAAAGAACCTGGTATTAATGAACAAACAAAAAGACCTTTGGGGCTATTAGTTTAGATCTCCTTAAGCGTTTTTCTTCAAACAGTTGTAGGAATTTATAATAAACAGAAAAATAAAGTTATTTTTCTCTTAAGGAAAACTCTTGTCTTTCAAAATTGGAAGGTGATGTGAGACCTGGCTGTGACGGGGCTCCTAAACTAAATGGCTTAAAGTGACTCGGTTCCTAATGTGCACCTACTTTACCTACTAAAGGTGTACTGAACCGTAGAAGGCATCTTGCTCTATTTGAACATCATTTTGTATTGTTGTTATCTGTGCTTACATAAAAATGAGTTTCTGGTCCCTCGGAGACATTGGTAGTATATCGTGTCAAACAGAAGACGATAAGACCTCAGAGTAAACAAGCCCTATATGCCCTGCCTCCCCCGTTGCCATGGTAACAGTGTGGGGGGACTGTCTCCCCATCTCCCCATGGCAACAGGAATAGTTGCCAGGTCAAGATGGAAATGTCCGACCTCATCAGTGGAACAGACCCACTCTGGGCACGTGTGTGTTTCTGTGCATCTGAGCCTGTGTGTGGGTGACGTGTTTCTGTGCACGTGCGTTTTCTTAGCATTACTTGTAAGGTGATATTATTTCAGCCGACAATGTTGCTGCATTTGACTCTCATCCTGCAGGCAACACACTAGTTAATAGTAAACAGCACACAAAATTTGTCCTTCCCCTAAAAGGATCCTCCCTGGTGTATTTCAGTCCCTGGCCCTGATCCTAACTCTAAAACCCTAATCCTAACCTTGAAAGAAGTGAAAAACACAGACGTCCCCTCTTTCCAAAAATACCCATATTGTCCTCAATCTCAAGGTCTTACCACAAATTGGTTCACACAAAACTGGGCATACAAGGGTCACCTTGATACCTGTATATCTCAGGAACTCCTGGGAGATTAACTATGAGGTAAAGTACAGAACAGCCCTTTTTAGCATTGGCATCTCACCAGTCATCTGGATTTGACAACTGAGGTTACATTTAAGTATTGGTGCAAAGTAACTAATTAGATTTACTCTACTGCAATTGAGAAGCTTTTTTGTGTACTTGCACTTTTTTTGTACTTTTTAAAATCACCACTTTTTCTTTTCCGTAAGTATATTTTAGGGGAAATATTGTACCTGATTAGGTAAGGTTAAAAATGACTAAAATGTGACTAAAAGTAGTAAAATTTCTGAACTTAAGACAATGACTAAATTTTAGATAGCTGTGCTACACACTACACCACACTACATCTGTGAGCTGAATGTACTCTGTGCTTGTGCTTTTTTTTTAAATACTTTATTTATCGTTTTTGTTTAACATAACAGTGTTACACAATACAAAGACAGAAACAAAAAGAGAAATAAATAAAGAAATACTGAATGAGAGACAGAGTTTTCAATTGCCTCATATTTGTCAGTATTACATTTTAGCATTCTACTTTTAAATATTACCGTCACTGGACAATTCTTTCTTATGGTGTACTCTTGATCACCCCTCTGGTTTCTTACCCCAAACGGAAGACCAGGCTCACCCAACTCCTTGTTGAGCCATAACCTGCGAAATGGAGCTATTTAACCTCGCACCTAAACTTACCGAATACTTTCACTCATGGCTCCACACAGAAAACATTAATGTAGAACCTTAATCCCAAACTGTATCAACCTAAAATCAAGTATCATTAATGTATCTCTAATGTCAACTTGTATCTTTTGAAAGAACTGCAGAGGAAGTAGCTATTGACTGTATAAAAAGGCAGTAACTGTGTAATTTTGTACAGATATATGACTGTGCGCAGGCATAGGAAAAGTAAGATACTTGTGCTTTTTTGACAGACGTTTTTTTTGTCAAAAATCATAAAATTAGAAGTTGGCCTGTATAAGCCATGGTCTGTTTTCAAATTCTACACAGGTTGAGAAGTTTTGGGGCGCAGATTTTCTGGGATTTGGTTCGTGCCCCCTGAATGCATGTGACCCTGGTTCAAGTCCGGCCTGCAGCCCCCCCCCCATCCACTGTCCTCCTCTCTAAATAAAGGCATACAGACCACAGGAACATACCTTAAAAAAAAGCATTCTACACAAATCTCTTGTGTGATGATTTCCATTTTTTCCGGCAAAGCCCACAATGTTGTCTGTGCAGATGTGTGGCTCATTTAGCACCATCTATTTTCACCTTGAGGAGTTTGCACATCTACTATCTGAAATAGGGTAGTTGAACTCTCAGTCTGCTTGACTGTTGTGAGAGAGACTCGCAGCCTGTGAGGTACTCTGCCTTTTTCTGCCTGCCTTGTCCTAACAGTAAACTCCCCGTTTTCTTTAAATGCATGGTCGTGACCTAACAAGGGGGAAAAGCGGTTAAAATGCGCAACCACCCTCCGCTGGTGTGGTTTGTGTTCTTACATATTCCAGCACATTCTGAGATGGGAAGCCAAGGCGAATGCTTGCAATACAAAATAGTCTTTCAATCGCAGAAGCTCTCCTGCAGTGTGCAACAGTGGTAGCTGCCTGTCACTTGTAGTGATGATGTCACATCTTAGTACTGGTATTCAAGTCACCCTGGAATATAAACTGCAGCCAACATTTTAGATGAAAAACAGGTATTAAAGGTGCATCCTATACTCCAGATTTTATGGTAATCCATTTGAGAAATAATCAACTTGTTAACAAACTAAAACCAGTAGCATGTCTCAAAATACAGCCTGTTTAAACCAAATCGTTTGTCCTGTGTGTTAAAACAGAGTCATGTAAAACATCCACAGTGCTATGTAATGAATGTTCAGACATTTTAGACAGATGCTGGAGTTTTCCTGAGTGCCAAGGAGAATTAAGATGCCGACCATGTAAGCAGAGTGTCTGCAAGGCTTTTGCCTGTGATAAACTGTTTTCACCATCAAATAAAACAAAAATCTCTTAACAGCTGAACTATTAAAGAGTTACTGATCTGAACTAAAGGTATATTCACTGCTGCACTTGTTAGTTAATACTGAGCATGTTATTGTCTGTTGTTCAACAGTTGGTGATGAATTATTTCCCAAGGCTCCTCTCTATAAAAGCACACAACACTTTGCAAAATGAAGTGTACAGTAAAAGCCATATGGCAGTACTCCTGAATTCCTGCTATGAAACACCGATGTAAACATCACACAACTGAACGAATGGTGTGTGACTATATTTTGCTTCCTGAGGGGAATTTCATCCTTGACCGGTGGAGGAGTAAATGTGGTTGCAGAGGTGGTGGAACATGGCCAATAACTCTGGGCACAAAAGAGGAAATATTTTTAACGCTGCCAGGAGGCGGGTTCTGAAATCATGATGGATCTCAGGCACAAATCCACTGTGCTGAAAAGCAGAACAGGTGGATGGAAGTGGGACAACAAACAGGTCTCAGGTGTGTGGGCTGATATGTACTCACATGTTGAGTGGCAGCTGCACCTTGGCATGGGCCAGCAGCTCAGAGGTAATGGATGCCACTTTGGGGGGCACCAGTACCCCTGCCGAGGAGGGAGAGGGACCCGGGTGAGACGAATCCTAAAGACACAAACACAGAAACACACATATAAGCTGAGTGAAGTTCCCCTTTTAAGATAATGCATTGCTTGCAATATGTAGCGACGGCATTTTCAGCTTTTCAATATGCATCTTGGGTGTTATTTCAAAACACATTGAGCCATGGTGTGAATGCAACCAGAGGCAATAAATTTAACAGCAAATGTAACAGAAATGTGCCTCCAGTCTACAGCTATCAAAAAGAGGAATGATTTTATTTACATGGAACTGTCAGAGCAGGGGAAATAATAATAATAAAATAAAGTCTGGTGGAAAGGAGAGCTCATAGTGAACTCTGGCTGACCAAACATACTGTACGTTTGTGTTTACTGCCAAGGAAAGTCAGAGGATGGAAGATTCATAGTACAACTGCATCCGTCTTTATGCTGACTTTTTTCCTCAAAAACCACATATTAACAGAGTGAAGAAGAAGACACTTTATAGATGAAATTCAGTGGTTTTACTCTATTATTGATTCTGTTATTGATGCTTCTCCCATAGGGGAGGAAAACACTTACATGCACAAACTGGATCTTATGGACATGCGCTAATGGAGAGATGTTAGTGTAAGGGGGGTTTGCATGAGTTAGATCACCTGAGCAGTTGAGCAGCAGTTCAGTGCCTTGCTCAAGAGGAGGGTCCAGGAGATTGAATGTCAACTCTTCATCAGTCAGCCCAGTCTTTATTATTTGGTCTGTACAGGGACTTCAACTGATGACCCTCTTTTACCCAGTCCAAGTCCCTACAGACTGAGCTCCTGCTGTCCCAAGTAGGGCTATAGCCTGTTGCAATGGTTCTCAAATGGTGTGGCAAGGCAAGGCAAGTCTTTGTCTGCAATAAGAAGCTGTACAACTATTACTATAACTATACAATAACTTGCCTTACTGCTAGATGTTTTAAAGAGGCTTTAATTTTGTACTGATATGGTGTGCCTGGGATTTTTGCTTGGTCTTTGGTGTGTCTTAAGACTAAAAAAAGGTTGAAAACCACTTGGTTTTGCTAAAGATTGCCATTCACAACACAACTTTAAGCCAGATTTTAGCCCAGATTTACCTCCCCAGACATTCGTGGGGGTGTGTCCCGAACCATGGCTTGTCGCGAACAATCATTTGTCAAAATAGCCTTAAAGTTGTTCTGTGTTGACTTGATCATTGCCTTCCTAACCTAGTCGTAAATATTAAACACATTTGATATTCATCTAGTGCAGTGGTTCTCAAGTGGTGGGTAACAGAGCTCTTTCCAGTGTGTCAAGAACAAGTGCCTGGAAAGAAATTGTGGCGAAAAGTCTATAATGTAAAGAAGCCCTGAGTGGACTCATCCATATTTTTTATCTGATGAGTAGATTTCAGTCTCATTCTATCAAGATTTCCACTTACTAATCTCATTTTCTTATGATAACAAAGCTGGTTTTTCCAAGATAACTAGCTTATTCTCATGAATTCACCAAGACTTCCATACTGTCTGAGGAAAAGAAACAAACAAAATGTATGCATGCAGGCTCATTGTAACTATACACCTTTTTAGCATGTTTATTTTGGTCCCGTCTCTTAGTTTAACTGTGTTTTGTTCCTCTTGAGGTAAATTTCATTTCTTCTTAAATATATTGGAGTGATTGAGATTCTTTAAAAACTTAGACCACAGTTTCTAGCCAAAAGGAGGTGGTAGTGGGTCCTGCTGCCAGAACAGTCTAAAACCACTAGTCTAGTGTGTGGCCAGTTTAAGGAGCCACATAAAGACGTCAGATGATGCAACAAAACTCTTGTCCAATCTTGGCTGACAGACTAGCCACATTACAAGTGTGATCCCTACAGCTCATCATATGCAGACGTCACTGTTGTCTTCATGACTGTGTGTGAGTTCACAGGCCGTCAGGCGGGCCGGTCAAAGAGAGTGAATCATGGAAGTGACTTATGTGATGCTAGTGGTCTTGGAGCAGAACCTCACCATGTATGAATAAAGGGTTTGTTCTATGTTAATACAAATAAAACTATTTTATATATTCAGGTGAGTCAACAGTAGTGTAGAGGCCTGTCAGTAAAGTTTTATGTATACCAAGTTTGTTCCACTAAATGCTGCTAGGCTTAATATTATACACTGTAACTTCGATTTTTTGTGTTTCTGCTTTTTTGAAAGTACTCATCAACAATACATTGTACTCTCGAAAAATAACACTTCTCTTTTGAAAGGTTTCACTCTATTTTCCATAACCATAGCAGGTGAACTGTGTGTGTGGAGGCTTATTGATGATGGTCATATATTGCAACCATCACACTTGAATGGAGGAGAACAGGATAATGTCGGCAGCAAGGAGCTTCACTTTGCTCACTCTGCAAGCTGCTTTTGCAACCTTCTTCCACCCTAGCTGCTCCTTCATTCAACTTCTGACTTAATCAGTGCCATTCTGTTTTTTTTTTAAGTCACGTCTAATCTCATGTAGAATGTGATAGTGGCAGCTGCACCTGCAGAAATGACACCTCTTATCTCAGGAAAATTAACAACATACTTTTTTACATGAGTTGTCACACTTCAGTTGAAATATTTACAGTAGGGATCTACAAGTAGGTAATGGTGATTATATAGAAATAACAAAAAGAAAAGAAAAAAAAGGTAGCATACACTTAGGCTACTGAAAATATACCTCAGTGCCTCACCCATGTATTCTAAAAGTGTGGGGAACACTGATACCTGCATTATTTGTATTCAAACGTAGAGCAGAGGATGGTTACACAGGAGAAGTGACAGTAAGCTGGATTTTAATATCTCTGCAAGAAATGTTCATAAAAGCTGCTCCTCCAAACCCACAAAGATGTGTTTGTAGCAGAGAATAAATTTAATAAAGGAGTTGTGACAGACCAGCAATGGCAGCAGTCACAAGATTTTCTATTTTTAGGAAATGAATTGGGAGTTTCTCAATGAATTATGAGATGCATTTATTTTCCCTGAATGAAAGGATGTGAATACCCCCTGCTACATTTCTTGTGTATGTGTGTGTTGTTGTGTGTGTACCTGGATGCGTGCAGCAGCTCTGGGGTCAGAGGAACTGATGAGGACAGGGTGGGAGATCTCCATGCTGTGCCTGTTGTTGAGTTGGGCGGCCCTCTGACTGACGGACAGCGCAGAGAACGAATGCCTCTTCTTTGCGTTTTTCTTCCCTTCACCTCTCCGATGTCCAGAACCATTCCCATTGGACGGGGAGGCACTAGGGGAGGGGCCAGGCGAGCAGGGGCCCAGAGGGGCTGGCTCAGAGCTTGGACCTGGAGCGTTGGTTGACGTGGGTTTGTCGATCTCCATCAGCTGCTTGGCCGTTTCATTTAACTGAGGGGAGCAGAGAAGAGGAGAAAAACATGGTTGGCAGGACCGAAGGAGAAGAGGGAGAGGAGGATGAGAGGAAAGAGAGAGCAGAGGAGAAGTTCAGGTGTTAGATTTCAGTCCTCAGTGGTTCACATTCATAACAAGACCTCCAGCACACATGAGGAGTGTTTTTGTGTGGCCTTTCCTCCCTTGTTCTTGTTGGCAGCTTTTCAAACCAGCAGCATAACAATCATCACTTACAACAGCTGGTCCAGAGAGACTCCTTCAGTGTAACACACACTCTCGCTGTCTCTCTCTGTCAAATACGCAAATACTCCCACACACATCCTACCAAAACCAGAGCACCCTTTTGTTAGACTAGATTATTCTTTCTCTTCTCAACTGTACCATTCCTGTTAATTCTTTAGAGCAATTGGACAAATCACTGATGTTTCATGGCATCTAAATTATTAATGTCTCTAAAAGGACGGGTGGTTACAGTCTTAAATGAGATTTAAATGTATCAAACTGCACCAAATTCTGTTACGCATCATGCACTGCACATACTAAAAAAACCCAGTTATCTCCATGTTCCTCATGGTTAAGTTCCACTTCTCTGTTTTTAAGTTTCAATGAAAATATTTTTTCTTCAAGACGCTGAAACATTAAAACCCAGTTTAAAATTCAACATCACATTAATTATTTTATCGGTTTTCATGAAAAGTGAATAGTTTTTCTGTCCCTTTAACAAAGCTCTGCTGATTGGCAGAAGTAAATCTCTTTTCATTCTATTAATTCAGTCACTTATTAAGATTAGATGATGAGGTGTTCTGTCCTTCAGTTTGCTCAGTTTCTTTTAAAGTCCCCCTGCATCAGTTAAATCATTTTACTCATTAAATTCAATGCTGACACAGATTCATATGAGGGACACTTGGAGTTTTGTAGGTAAAAGACATTTAATAATACTGGTGCAAGGAGGTAAAGAGAGGGTTATGGTTTATGCAAGCCACAGCCTCCACCCAGCAGAGTGAGATAACCAGAACTAAAGCTCCTTTCAACTGGAGTTGTTGCCTCTTTTAAACAGAGAGTCACTTAAGGACCATCTTTATGTTGTAGAATTCAATGTGTTCACAAATAAAACCCTAGTGACTGCCCGGCTTTGAACAGTGCATAGACAATGGGCAGCTCGGCTGGCAAACTTCAAGTACACCATAAAAACCACCCTTGTACATGAAGGAGAAATGCTGATCCTCTATCCAGGTCGCCCTGGCAGAAAGGACAAACAAGGCAGGTTCAGGTTATGGTTGAAGGAGAACACATCTACCAAGTTGGGCCGTTACTGAGACCTCTCCCAGACCCAGCACTCGAAGGAACAACTAGCCTCTGGTATGCCATTATTCATCCATCTATGTGGCGTTTGAGTCAAGGGTGGGCCAAGACAAAACCATTTTGTACTAAACTGTACGTGGGGTTCTAAATGGGTTCCAGGCTTAGATTTTCAAAGTGTTTCTTTTCCAAAGCAGGAAACCAAGGCAGTAAGGAAAACTTACTGGGCCATCCCAACAGCAAATGGACATTGGCAGCTCTTCTTCTGCAAAGTTACTGGCCACAGATGACCCAGGATACAACAGAGTGGAATGAAATTTCCCTCCAGTGTGCATGTGCTAAGGTGCAACTGCTGTGGGAGCCCCTTTATTACCCATCTCGACCTCAAAGCCTCTTGAAAGGGTGTGAAGGGTGTCCATGTTTGTCTTCTGGACATTTGTCAAGGCAGCAGTCTTCCCAATGATTGCAGTTGTGTGTACTAAACCAGTGTGAGAGAATGAAGGCTCAGGAAACCTTTGCAAATTAGACTTTTCCACAATTTTTGAGTATTTTGAGATGTGGATTTTAGATTTTCATGAGCAGTGAACTTTGTATAAGATAAATATAAAATATACAGAGGTTTACTGTTTGAAGTTTATAAGGAAGAAATGAATTTTTAACATACCACATTTTTGACATGCAGCTGTTTGATGCATCATTCCATATGGATGATATACTGTGTACAATGGGAAATGTTTGTTCAACCCCGTCATCAGAGAAACGCTATGACATTTTCCCTGGGCAGTGCTCCATACTTTTCTCTTCAGTGGGAAAAAACAGAACCTATTAAGCAAATACTACACATGACTTTAAAGACTACCACTGATGTAAACCTATTGCATGGATATTCTTTGTTTGAAAGCACACGTGTTCAGTGTTCAGAGATATTATCTTCAGGCAACACCCCCCCCCCCCCCAATGACACAGAGAGAGGTCAAAATGAAACAGGGACACAAACTAATACGCCCTCTAACAAATTTACATCGCAATCATGTCTGCTTGGCGTAACCTCAAACTCCTGAACATTCCCTGGAGACAAAGACAAGAATTTCTTTCTACGTGTGTTTCTATTTGTGTGTGTATCTGTGAGAAAAAGAGGGAGAGTGTACAGGGCCAAGCCTGTCTGGGCTCAGTGACGGTGATGTTTCATTTCCATATTAATAGATATGCTAATCAAAGCCAAATCATATGCTAATAAGCATGATGGATTGATGCTGTGGATATAACTCAGTTTGCTCTCATGAGGCTGACTAGCATACCGATACATACAAACAAACACCTAGATAAGGTCAGCAGGGTATCAAACTCAAAGCAAAGAAAACTGCAACCGATTATACAACTTCCTCTACATGGATGTACCCTGTCTCTGTAACTATTTCTGCTTTAGTGCCTGGTCATGCTGCAGAGAGGGAGATAAGGGAATGTGTGCATGTGTGCAGATTTCTTCCCATGCAGGATATGTGCATGAGAGCTTGAGAGACGTTGATAGAGACAATTCTTCACTGGGCTCTTTTGGCTGAATGAAATCTCCAAGGTCATCTATTATGTGTTGAGCTAACTGTACTCTCTGTACTCCACACCTTTTGGAGGAGGAAAGGCAGTGGGTGTCTCTCCAGGTAAAAGTGAGACTTGAGCTGATGAGTGGACATCTGCACTGCGAAAATGAAAAGCCAGCAAGTCGCATGCATGCTCGTGCACATGCACACATACGCACTGACCAGAAGCAGGTGAGGTTTGTGCAAAACTCATCTAACTGCAGAGACACTCAGATAACTACAGGGAGAAAGAAGAAAGTGAGATGCCCTAGACAGGGGTTATAATGTGTCATCCAAATCCATCAGAAAGCTGTCCTCGACACTCTCCTATTTGCATGAACCTTCCTTTGAGATCTGTACTGAAAGCTGACCTCAAATCCACCCTCACTGCTTCAACATGAACCAATCTGCTCACCCAAGGAAAGCAAAGCTGAGTTTAGACTTGTAAAACACAAAAATACTCATCAAGACACAGAAAAGTGACATAAATATGGAATCAAAGAAAACCGACTCAAAGCAGACCACTGGAATCCACCTGCACACAATTAAGCTTCTTATTCATTAACATGGGAATTCATTTTAATATAAAACTAATGTCCAAATTATGATCACAAAAAGATTCTATTATGACAGAGGGTAATGAAACATGCAGTCTGTCACTCAATTGACATGCTACATTAGCATGAAAGAGGTCTTGTGCAAAAGTGTCTTATCATCAGTGGAGTTGTTTCTGAAATGCATAGTGAAAACATGAAAAAATGAATGAGGATTTGATTTTTGGTTTGAAAACCAATCACCAACATCAAAAATAAAGAGTAATTTCCTTTCATGCACAAAAATGATTGAGAAAGGGTTTGAATAATGGGATGATTTTCATTTGTCATTTCAAGAAGGGAAAATGAAGCCAACAAAAGAAAAAATGTCATCAAATGGGCAAAACATCAAACGGATGACAGTGTGGCAGAAAATAAAAATGGCGAAGCACAGTATTGGATTTTTAACAATGTGTGAAATACTGATATTTCTAAACCCATTTTAGTGGATACTGATAGATGCATGCAGTACATTCAGAAAGTTTTTAGACTCCCTTCAATTTTCACTTTTGTTATGTTACAACCTGATGCTCAGTTTGGCCAGGTCACCAGCTTTTGGAAGCATCCTAGTTGTGCCAAATTTCTTCCATTGGAGAAATAAAGAGGCCACTGTGCTCTTGGGAACCTTCAGTGCTGCAAAAAAAATGTAGCTTTCCCCATGTCTGTGCCTTGCAACAATCCTGTCTGTGAGATCTGCAAGCAGTTCCTTTGACCTTATGACTTAGTTTTTGCTCTGAAATGCATTTTCAGCTGTGAGGCCTTCTATTGAGAGGTTTGTGCCTTTCCAAGTCATATCCACATCAGTTTAATTTAGCTCAGGTGGACTCCAATCAAGGAGAAGTAACATCTCAACAAAGATCGAGACCTTGGCTAAATTTCAAGGGTTTTTTGCAAAGGGTCTGAATACTTATGTCTAGGGCTGGGTATTGTTAAGAACCTCACGATTCAATTCGATCTCGATTCTTTAGGTTGCAATTCGATATTGACTTAAATGCTTCTATGTCGATTCAGTAAGAAGTAGAAATACACAAATAACCTGTTGACAATTTTTTAATAATTATTTTCATGCCCATGTGAACGTATTTGGTAAGTCACCTCACATTTTTGAGCAATAAAACATCTGAAAATAAAAATTTGCACAATAATAACTTATTTGTGCATATGGAGTACAAAAGTAAAAAACATGACAGTTCTGTATAAACACTGAAAAAGTTAAGTGCATGTAAACTTAAATATTATTTCTGTCCTCTTGGAAATTGTGATAAATCTCACATAACATGGTTATGGTTAGATGTTGTTTGGTCGAGTGCGGCCTCCGTCCATACAACGTGAATCAGACGCACAGCAACCCCCACTGGCCAGGAGGTGAATCGATTCAGAGGATTTGCTGAATCAATATTGAATTGGGGGAGGAAATATTGCGATGCATCGATTAATCGATATTTTTACCCACCCCTACTTATGTCAGTGTCATATTTCAGTTTTCTATTTTTAAAAATGTGCAATCTTTTTTTAATTTTGTTTTTACTTTGTCATGATGGGGTACTGACAGTAGATTAATGAGAATATGTTTTAGTGTAGCATCAGGCTGCAACAAAACAAAATAGTATAAAGTAAAGGGGTCTGAGTTCTCACTGAATGCACTGTACATGGGTAGCTGCTTTACCGACTGAACTAAAACAACATTTATATGTCTCGTTTTAAGGAATCAAAATCAGTGAAGAAAATATGAAGTATGAAATGATGAAAAAACACTGAGCTGAGTTTAGTCTATTGATTTTGTTTCAAACTGCACAAACTTACTTGTACATTATGTAGATGAGTGTTGGTGATTTGTTAGCAGAAATTTTCATTTTTGCCAATCCTGATAATTAGCTTTTAAAGCTATTATCTGTAGATGCAAACAATAATGTGCATTCCTAACTGAAATATTAGTATCTTTTTCAGGAATGATTACCAAATGCATTGAAGATATACTAACCCAAAGCACTCCAGTGAAATATTACAGGGTTGACGAACAAAACATGTTGACTTTAGGGTTGAAATGATTCCTTGAATTATTCAGGTAATTCGATTCAAAAAAATTCCTTGAGGCAGATTATCTGTCTCAAGGCTTCGCTTAAGTCAGTCATGTATCCATATACGCCCATGCTGTAATCTTGGACATCGCGCCATGTGTAGCACTGTGTGCTATTTGGACGGCTATTTGTGTGGCACAATGCACTTGTTTTCACTGTTGCTATAACGTAACATGCATGATTTGGGACAGTGCTCAGTTTGTGTCTGCAGACTTCAGGGCATTTCATAAACTTCTCTGATTGACCCGACAGTTGTACAGTAAACCAGCATACTGACGTCTTGATTACAGCGTATTTTTCACGTTTCAGCATTCTGAATAATTTGATAAGACTTATATTGATAATAAATTGACACCAATTGAATAGAAACATGCTATTGCGACAGACAGTGACCGAGACTAAATAGTTTAAAGTTCATCATCATACAGTCAGGATTCAACAGTTCACAAAGGCAGCTTTATCCCTTGAAATGTGTTCTCCATGTCAGTGGATGGTCTTAAAGGTCAGATTATTATGGTGGATAAACAAACAAAAATGTGCAAAAATTAAACGTGAACACCCTTTGAAAAAAAAAGGACCATAATCCTGTAATATAAAGGTTTACCTTTCAGACATCATCAGCCCACTGTGTTAATGATGGAGCTTTATTCGTACTATAATGCGAAATTTTACATTCATGCAAAGACTAGAGGATTTTAAAATGATTAAGTGTCCCTTTACTTTAATGGCAAATTGGAGAATAGAAATAAACTACAATAGAAAAAAATTAAAGTGTTGGCACCAAAAATTTCCTGGGAGAGGATCCTTAAAACCCCAGATATGGCATATGCTAATGTAATGTAATGTAATGTAATTTAACCTCCTTTCCTTGTAACTTTAAGAAATGTAAACTGTCATCAGAACTTAATTGTACTTCGTTAAATATATTTTCTTTAGAAAATCTGTTAATACCAACTTCTAATAGAAGTAGTTCATTTAAGGGACCCAGCATCTTTTTTCTCATTTGTCTAGTACTTCTCTTAAAAAAGCAAAAGTGATTGGTTAAAAAAAAAAGAAAAAAAAAAAGCAATATTTCTTATTAGAGTACTTGATCAACCGCCAGAAGAATCGATAGAGTACTCGATTACAAAATGAATCGATTACTGTGGCCCTAGTTGACTTAGAACAATTTTTGCAACAACCTTGTGCAACTTAAGAGCAGTTTAAGGCTTAACTGTGTAACACAACATTTCCATTTCACTTCCTTGAAATATTAACAGCATAATTGCACATTTGAATTTACAATCACTTAGGGGGTAAATAGAAGTGTAAAAGCTGTAAAATCTTTCAAAGAAAACAGACAAACACTAAAGCAGCCACATGCTTTTTCAACTCTGCCAACATTCCAGCTGTATAAAGCAGCAGTGCCAAACTCGAACCTGGCCCACAAGATCATATTTCTATTATTACCGCCCCACTGCTTTGAGGTCTGCAGATTTTCTCCAGTATAAAAATGTAAGCTTAGTCCTGATGATTTAAATATATTTGTTAAGTCATAAAAAAAACTGAAGAAGTAAACACAAGCAATAATAAGATAAAAAGTCAGGAATGTGGAAAAAAAAATTATTTGTGTTTTCATTTCATAATTTTAATTTTAAATCTCAAAATTATGACAGACTTTGTCTTTTTATTTCATACTTGGAGGTTTTTGATTCACAACATTGGCTTTTAATCACATAGTTTGCCCTTTAAGATTAACAAATTCAAGTTTCAAGTGACATGTTGACCTGTAAAACTCATGATTTTGCATTTTATCTCATAATTTGAGCTTTTAAACTCATGATTTTGACTTTCTATTTCATATCTTTGGCATTTAAAACATTACAAGAACTTTTAATTTCATGAATTTTGACCTTATGAACTACTTAGCTCCTGTGTCTCAGAATTTGAGCCTTAAACTTAGCATTTTGACCTTTGAAAATCTCAAAATCCATGCTAAGTTTTTTTCCCCCCCATAATTCATTAAATCTGACAGTTTATGGTTAGAAGTTGACCCTGTTAAGCTCTCAGGTTTGACCTACATTCAGAATCCGGCCCCTGCTGTGTTTGAGTTTGATATAAAGGCTCAGAAAGCAGCATTTTCTTTATATGTTATGACTTCCAATCACTTAAACCTCCTCCAGTGAAATCTGGTCTATTTCAATGGCATTCCTATCATCAGCAAAGCCCTCATCCCCAATTAATGAATTCAGAGAGCAAATATTAACACAAGCAGTCTGCATCCATGTCTGAGCTTGACACAACAGTAATAAGAGGAGCTTTATATCCAGTGATGAACACACGCATGAAAACACTCACAGATCAGCACAAGTCCAGCTGGGGCTTCTAATTAAGCTCCCACTACACACACATTCAAACACTAAAATACACACACACGACTTGCCCCTTACCCCTGCTGTGTCTGAGTGATGGAGAGCTCTAAATTATTGATGCATCTCTATCTAATGGGAACCCCTGTGTGTCTGTGAGGATTTGTCATGACGTTCCTCAATCTAAGCTGTAATTATGGTCACCTAAGAGAGTCGTTCGTTAAAACAGCTAATTTCAGGGATGTGACTATCAATAAGAGTGAAAGAGTTTATCAAATGCAGATACCTATGCGTTGGTACACCACTTAATTTCTTCCCATACAATCCATGCTCTTTCAATAGCAAATGAAAAGCAATAAAATGTTAAAAAGCAGCATGAGTGATGAGTCATTCCATTAGTATCTGTGTCTCTCTCGTTTCTACCTTAATGGATTTCTCCATGCTATGCTTTGTGTATTCACAACACACCGGATAAGAGTCTGTTTGTCTTGACAAACACACTTGTAAAGCAGTGCCTCCTCGTTCCAGCGAACCTCCCGTCAGTTTTGAAGGTTTCATCATTTGTTTTGGATGGGGCTGCGAGAGTATTAGTGTATTTGCAAATTGGTGTTGAAGGAGAGAAAAAAGCAAAGCCTTAACAACAGGGAGAACTAAAGTAAGACACATCATTTATGTTTCTACCAATGGGTTTTTTACCACGGTTTAATGGTATTAAATGTGATCCAGAGCAAATTGTGCATGATTTTTTGTTCAGTTGCACAAGGATAAAAGTGAACTACATCTCACTCTTGACAGGCATGGCATGATGAAAGGCAGTAAAATGTTTCGAGTGTAGGGTTTTTATCCTTTTGCCGAGAGGAAATCCCTTAAAGAAAACTCCACCTCAGCCAAGCTTCAAACAGCATGTCTAATGTAATTTGTATTTTGGGGGTGTTTTTTTTATTTTCTCCACCAGGATGATGAACAAATACTATAACTGGTAAATGAGCGCCATTCTGATGTCATTGCAATGTCGACATTAGATCCATATTGCTGCTCTTTTTCTTAATTGGGCATCTTTCAGCCTCTTTTAACCTGGGTTAGGAGGGTTTTAAAAGTAGGCCGGAAAATATACATATCAAGACCCATAACAGTTAATGTGTGCTCTGAATTAAGTATAAGAGAAGCTGAGCTTCAAAAGACAAAGAAAGTGTAGTACTGACAACAGCTGACTGACACAAAAGGGATTTGGAGGACGTTTTTGACCAAGTACGCATCCAAGATGGTGATAGTTATACGCTTTTTAATAGACAGGACACACTTTTCCCTATAGAAAGGAATACTTTCAGCCGCCTCTTTCAACAGTCCAGGGTTTATAAATGATTTACTCTAACACAGGTGTTCTGACGCAACATCTCTGTTGATTTTAACGCTCCCTACGTAGTTTTGATATTGAAGTGTGCTGGTGTTTGTGTGAGTGTGAAGTCTGTGGGTCTACCTCCACATAGAGAATAGGGAAAATGCCAATCTTGTCTCCCAGCATGCCTTCTGCCCAGTTCTCGTCCACACGCCTGATTACTGTCAGGACCTCATCCTGGAGACAGAGAGAGAGAGAGAGAGAGAGAGAGGGAGAGAGAGAAAGAGTGAGACAACAGACACACATACAAACCTGCACACACTGCAGCAACACCATGTGGGGACAAAATATCAATATGACTAGATATCTTCAATCAAACCTCCTGATAGTGCTCATGACACGTGAACAGAAATTATTTGGCCAAATAATTAAAACACAGCATGTAAACCTGGCATATGTCAGAAAGACTGTTTCACATATCCAATAGCATGGGATATATTTCACATTCATCCAGGCAACAGCACATAGACATTGTGGTGGCTGTGGATGAGTGGTTAGAATTAGTCGTCTCTAAACTGGAAGGTTGGCGGTTTGATCCCAAGCTCCTGCAGTCATGTGTCAATTTGCTCTTAGGCAAGATCAATTTGGTCTCGCCTGGATTTATTGTCTTAAAAAGGTTTTAAAACAGCAATCCTGTGATGCAGTCAAGCTCTAAACATCTTTTTTTGTTTTTGTCAGGACAACCTGGGCTTTAAGATTATGTGTTATGCAGTAATGCCACCCGAGTTTTAAAGAAGTTAAGTGAATATAAAGACAAGAGGAAAAACTAAACAGAAATAATTACTCAAAGATTTGTATGTCTTACACAGTAAACATACTGGGCCAGTATTATTGTGTATCTCTATCTATGTATCGTGTATCACTTAAACATGCTCAAACAGCTGACTTCCCTAAAATGTGAAGACCATTTCCGTAAATATGAATCTGTCTGCTATTCTTTCTAGGAGTTTGTACGAAGTATGCAAGCTATCAGTACTAATGTTAACTGTCAAACTTTGTTAAATACTTCCAAAGATAATAAAATGTGTAATAAATGTGTTTTTCTCTCCCTTTTTAATGACTGGGCTGTTTATAGAGTTATCTATTTTCCTTTTTTTTCTTAAGTGAACAAGTAAAATGTTGGTTTAAGGTTCAAAGACCTTCCAAAGTTTTTGTCAAACTTTGCATGAATGGTCATCCTGGCTTAAGGATGAACTGATACGATATTTGAGGTCATGGGGCAAAAGGTCATGGTCACAGGGCTTGTGAGCAGGGCGGGGGAATTAATCGCAAATTAGATTAAATCGCAATATGACCTGCTGCAATTTCCAAATCGCAGACAGTGCAATATTGTTTTTGTCCTGAAATGTGTTAAAATACCAATTTGAAATCATTTTCTTGCAGCAGAGATTTCATGCTCTACACATTATGCATACATACAAATGTCTTTTATCGAACTAGTTTACTAAAATCCAACTTTTCCTGATCATGTAGATGATTTTCTTAATCAAAATCAGAATAGCATCAAAAAATTATTATTCCTTCAGTATAGCAATTGATGTCAAATTTGCTATATGAGCCAGAATCCCAATTAGATGTTGTTTCAATTTTTTATCCCAAGTTTAATTTATCTAATATTGTATTGGTTATAATATAAAATGATTTATTGCTTATGTTTGTTGAATAATACATAAGATGAGGAACCTAAAAATAATTGCATATTAAATCATAATCTCAATATTGGGGAAAAAAATCGCAATTAGATTATTTTCTCAAATCGTTCAGCTCTACTTGTGAGCATTCCTTGCTTGTGAAGATCATAGCTCAAGAGGGCTTTCAGGGATTTTCTTCCAACTTCGTCCACGAAGACAGAAGGATAACAAATTCGATTTTGGAAGTGACTGATCAAAGGTAACTCATGACATCTCATCATCTGCCTTTACCAACATCTGTACCACAGAAAAAAACCCAGCCTGTCTACCTGACCTACCACTGTGCTTTTACTTTCTAGGAAATAGAAACTTCGTGGAGGCACATCACCACCAGGCAGTAGCTCTAGGAAATGTTTTATTATACTAAATATTTGGTTTCCCCCTGTCCCTGTAATTTATTTGCTTTACAAGCAGCATATACCATCCCCCCAAAAAATCCCCAAATTAAAAAAAAAGCTGGGTCACTGTAAAACCACGAATCTTAGATGCAATGAAAAACTGCAAAGTACTATATATGGCAAGTCTTGATGTCTTAAGGTGAATCTGCTAACCTTTAACAATTCAACAGTCATGCATGTCTACATGCGTAAAGTAAAAAGACAGATTATGGTATCATGTACTCATTCATTTAGTAACTGTATTTGTTTTTCATACAAGTCATCCTGTTATCTCTCTTATGATGCAATATTATTCATAATGTTCCTCATCATTCATGCACACACCCACATTTCACTGTGAAAGTTATACCCTCTGTTCTTCTTACATGAACGCAAAGGTCTTGCTTAGACCATTAGGGATGGCTGTGATAATGTTGCTAAATGACTATGTATTAGTCATACTGAGTAATTACCTCTCACACTGAGAAAACAATATCACACACACTGGTTCTGCATGACAAAGTGCATGGAGCACACCACAGGGGGCGTGAGTCTCTGTGTGAGAGTATGGCTTTGTGTAAGCTGGAGTCTTTAATCTTTTGATTAGTTTAGCCCTAAAACAAAAAAATATATAATGTGAACCATGAATATCTCATGATTGTCTGTTCCTCTGCATGTAGAACAAGTTAAAATTGTATGACCATGACTATGCTGCGCACACCTACAGTGAAGAGCACGATATACTACAATTTAATCATTTTTCTCGCCACAGAAACACTCTGAGAGCAGAGTGAGAGGATGCGTTGAGTGTTCAGCCATCGCACAAATGAGTCCGTGTAACAGCAGGAACAAATGATAAGCTTTGAAGAACAGAAGAGTACACAGAATACAAATTACTGTTAACACACAACCCAACCTGGAAACACACGTCTGTCTTTATCGCTCCAATTTCATCCTTCAAAGTGAAATTTCATCGACACTTTGACAAATGGGGATGATTTTCATGTCAACAACTCTGTCATCCATCAATCTATAACGGCCCATAGAATATCAACTAAACTCAGACTTTTAGGAATTAATTTAAAAAAGCAGAGACTGAGAGTCTGGCAGGGCCTTTAAAAAAGTCAGACCAGGGATAATTAATATGAAGCAACTTTAACTTATCCAAAGAGAGAGGTACAATGGTACAGAAAGAAGTATGACACCTGACAAATGAATAAGAAGCCCTGGTAAAAAGGAGCGAATGCATGCTCCACATAGAAATACTTCAGACCTGCGACCCTGCAGGACTCTGCAAACTCCTTATGACAAGACTGTAATCAAACACAATAACCTGGGATCTTGGTTGAGATTACTCTCAGTATGAAACAAGAGAATCTATCAAGATGTCTAGAAGTTTCTCTTTAAAAGCACTTACTGATATTTTTCTATTACATAGCTTTTAGATGTTCCACCAGACGAACAGCGATCATACAACCAGTGCTGGTGGACTATGCTTTCAGCAGTGCATATCAAAAAAGCTTGGGAATTAATGAAGTGCTTTGAGACATGAGCATTTGAAGTAAGCAACTCAAGAGCTAAAATGTGTCACATTTATGTTAAAAAGAAGAATATATTAATATTAGAACAATGATTTTTGTATTCAGGAGGCATGACTGGATGGAAACCAGCGTATTCTGGCCATGCCTTTACTCCTTTCAGATGCTGTCAGATGAAGCTAAGGCTGACCACACACTAGACGATTTTTTAATCTGAAACGATTTTAAAACCGTGGGAGACCACAGACTTCAGGACAATTTCCAAAGATTTTTCATCTTTAATCCTTGCAAACACTAGACAACTCAGCCAGACTGTCGGATCACTGGAGACCACACACCTACCGACCTACCTAAGACCTTGCGTGATCACGTGACTTCAGAAAAAAAAAAAAGGATGTTTGTCGATTGCTGACTGCTGCCTCTCCACAACAGAGTGTCCTGGTATGTGTTACAGGTGCAGCAACAATGATTAAACAAGGGAAAGACTCAAGATGAAGTCCTGGCTGGAATTAAGGTACCGTTTTGTTTATGGTTGTGAGCGCTGAAAGTACATATGATCGTCTGGTGACGCTACCTGGTGTGCTCGCTCTCATTGGTTGCTGTCTTAGTCTAAAGCCTGGAGAAGTAGTGTCACACAACACCCGTGAATGTCCATTTCCACAGAGCTGTCTGGTTTTGTTCAGTCCAGTTTTCAGTTTTTTTACATAAAACTCTGTTCTTAGCCGTGTTTCCTCAGCTGAAGTTCGTCTCACTAACTCTAGCCATGCTCGTTTTGATAAAGAAATGTTTCTCTTAAAAGAGATCCAAATCATTAAGACCAGCTCAGTAGAGCTGGTCTTTCTGCCCCAAAATGGCTCTTCATTTGGTAACGGTTTGGCTTTTCAATTGTGGTTTAAACACCGCAAAGGATGGAGGAAAGGAAACTGCCACTCAAACAGGAACTATCTACTGTGGCTGATATAAAAAAGCCGTTTCAAGTGCGGGCTCTTTTATGAAAGGCACATTATCACCCTCCCCACAAGGCTGATTTGATTGATAGCATATCACTGTGTCAATTTAGATCATGTTTGTTACAAAACAATAATTTTTCATACGTTAAAGTGGCTCAACCTCTTAGCTCTATAAAGGACTCCTCTAGACTCTTGTCTCCCTTCATTTAGTCAGACGACACTAAATGCTAGGAGGTCTGCAGGACAGAGCACTTGTGATATTGATCGCATCCACACCAGGTAAATCTGTTAAATCAGATCAATGTATGTAGAAATTTTCTGATTCATTCCTAGTGGCTGTCCCCCACTTCCTGACCTCCAACAGACATCTGGGATCACATGGTTGCAAGCAACTTATTCATACAATGTTCCTCATACAATGCAGGCCTAGTCAGTGATGCAGCATACAGACAGACATAATGCATTCCAAAATGAATTATTGTCACAAATTCCTGGACAAAGATTTTTGTCTTCTCTCTGTGGGAAGAATAATAAAGTTCAAGAAAGTCTCCTCCTGCCTTAGGGTGTTACATTCCTTAACATGGTATTAAACTCTTGTACCAGCATGGAAGAGTATTTCAACAATGTGTAAAAAAGGAGCGCAATTAAATAAAGGGATTAAAATCTAAAATCTGTTCCTTTGGGTATGCAGAGCATGTTCTGTTTGAAGTTGGTGTGATTTGCATTTTGAAAAACAGTCTGAAGAGAAGAGTCAGTGGTGATAAATTATTAGTGCTCCTACAAAAGCCAGCCTGGTTTTACAACACAGATAAGTGTTCTCTTAGACTACTGTATTTACCCTGCTGTAAACCCCCGCTACAGCCATCCCTGCTATCTCTCCATCCATATTTCATTTATCAGAGTCATTCTCTGTGTGATATAGAAAACACAGTCTCAGAGTCAGAGTGTATATGTTCAGCATGTGTCTGTGTTTGTTACCTTGCTGAAGGCCAAACAGTCTTTATCCTGGTCTTTATCTTTGACCTCAAAGTCGTACAGTGCTTTGCCCTGTGGTGGAGTTTGGCTCAGGGGACGCAGCAGCTGGATGTAACTGGCAGGCAAGAAACCGTGGCATCCATTCAGCTCGCCATGGTACCAGTTGTCGTCCACTTTGCGTCGCAAGATGATGATGTCACCCTTTGAAAACTGGAGATCGCCTGGTTCCTTTCCTTCGTAGGAGTAGAGGGCTTTACCACAAGGCAGCGCTGGAATATTCTGGGAAAAACAAACACACATTCACTTGTGAGACTTGCTGTGCAAAAATATGCATTAAACAATGCAATAAATGCATCCTTCATTTCCTTGTAATGCATATTTAAACATGTCACATTAAAGGGTCTTGTGTTTTTCTTCCTTTGGACTTTAAAATGACCCTTGTTTCTGAACCATATCTGCTTTTCTTGATGTCTCCACCAACACCATTATGCCACCAATCCTTTAAATCTTTTTCTGCAGTTTAAACTTGTTTTCTACAGCAGAGCCGATTAGAAGATTGCCTGCCATTTATCTAAACAGACACCGGAGAAAAAAAACTCTTTTTGAACAGGATGTATTTCTGTATTACAGCCCCATTTAGTCATTAACATAAAAGGTTAGGTGACAGGCAGTTTTTGCATCTTGTAAAGAGCCACATTAAGTGCATTTTGAGACCTCTGAAGAGGATTAAAAGCATCGCTGTCAAGCAGTAGTTCACTGAGCTGAAATAATGCTGGGTATCTACACCAGTGCAAACCTTTGGGTTGACAATTTCCTGAGTTTACAGTGAACTGCAGTTCATTATATTCTTCCTATTAAGGAACTAGAAGTGTGGCTTTTGTGGAATGAGCCAGTTTCAAGTCTGTTATGTAACGATATAATAAATTCTGAGGCTTTTCATTTTTGCATCTGTGGTGCCCTATTTTTAAGGAAGGTACAAATGAGGCAGTGACTCCTGCAGTGTTTGTAATTTAATTTATTAAAAGCAAAAAAAAAGAAAGGCCTTGAGGGCAAACTGGTTCAGAAGCAACTAAAAACAGAGTAAAATTCAATATGCTGCAAACTGTTGGCCCTGGAGACAAATTCGTAAAGCTTGGATAGTTGGATACATGCTCTAAGTTTCGTTTTATTCCCCCCCAGCAGTATGTGAGATATGACTGGTTATTAAAATGTTTGCCAGGTAATTGCTGCTCCCACCTTGAGCCAAACAGTAATTTTGAAAATGCCAGGGTGGTGTGATGCATAACTCCCTGGAATATCATCAAAGTCAGGTCTTGCTTATCAGATTTCAAACACAGAGACACAGTGAAACATTAAACCTGCACAAACTGTTTTTTATTCTGCTAAAACAATCAGAATTCTGCGCTGAAATCAATGTCTGTCAAAGGTCTTTTAATAACAAAGTATTGATCACTGATCACTGATCATTTACCCAAAACCCCCCTGAACAGCATCATTGCTAATGGGCACCATTCATTTACAGCCAACCTGTCAAGCTTTGCTCTTTTATCTCCTTAAGAAGTGAAAGTAGAGGAGTTAAAGGAATACAGCAGGCTGTGTTTACCTTTCTAAAATCTATAAACTAATCAAAAATAGAGCAAAAAAAATCAAACTATATGCCTGAGCTAATATTACCTACTGGCTAACTGGCTTACTTAAATGATTATTTTCAAGTTAAAAGCCCATGACATCAGATTCAACCATATGGACAAAACTATTTGGCCACCTGACCATTACATCAACATTCCTTGACATGAAGCTGCCCCCCCGTTGCAGTTATAACAGCCTCCACTCTTCTTGGAAGGCTTTCTGAAAATTTTTGGAGTGTTTCTGCTGGAATTTGTACCCATTCATTCTATTCATGAGTTTGGACAATGATGTTGGACAAGAAGGCCAGGCTCACAATCTCCAGTATATTAGGTGCTTGAGGGCTCTGTGCTGGCCAGTCAAGTTCTTCCACACCAAACTCATCAAACCATGTCTTTATAGTCCTTGCTTTGTGCACGGGGTACAGTCATGTTGGAATAACAAGGATTTTCCAAACTTTTGCCACAAAGTTGGAAGCATAGCATTGTTAAAAATGTCTTGTGATGCTGAAGCATTAAAGGAGACGTATTGTACCCTTTTAAGACAAGCTTAAATCGGTCTCAGAGGTCCCCAAAACATGCCTGTGAGGTTTGTTGCTGAAAAAACACTCCAGTTTAGGACTTTTGTACATTTAAAACCCCCTCTATTTTAGCCCTTCTCAGAACGAGCCGTTTCTGTGTCTGTGGCTTTAAATGGTAATTAGCTGTATCTCCTGGTACTACAGACACTTTTATCCAAAGAACTTGAGAACAGCTTGTTTCAGCACACATTTCTGAAAGGTGGAGGAAGAGAAGGGGAGAGGGAATGGATTTTTCTGGTATTTGAGGGGATTGTGGACAGGCCAGGGGCACATATTTGTGTTAGAAAAGCCAGAAAAAAAGTGATTTTTGCATAATATGTCTCCTTTAAGATTTCCTTTCACTGGAGATACGGGGCCTAGCCCAAACCCTGAAAAACAGCCCCATGCCATCCCTCCTCCACCAAAATTTACTGTTGGCACAATGCAGTCAGTCAAACCCAGATATGCCAATCTGACAGCTAAACAGAGCAGCTGCTCCACAGTCTGCATCATGCGCGAATAGCAATCATTTTATATTGATTGCTATCCGCGCAATCAATATAAAATGATTGCTGCCTTCCTGCCCGAGCTTTCACCCGACACTTCGTCAGATATAAACATGAGAAGCTTAGCAGTTAGTATATTGTACGAACAGCGTGGTATGACAGTTTTTTTGATCTAGAAAATGTAAATAAAGTTGTCTGTAGGCTGTTGAGGGCTCATGTATAGCGACTGGTCATTTAGTTGAATAGGGAAACAGACACCTGGAGCCATCCATAGTTAAACATTTGCCCTGTCCAACTAGTTATCAACTAACCCTTACAGCGGATCAGCTGCTTGATAATTTGCTTGCATAATCATCAGGAAGTGTGTCATGGATGTTCGTACTGTCATTTACTGTTTCTGTTGGCAGTGAGATTTGTTGCTGCTCACAGGAGGGCATTATTGGATGGTTCCCTTAGAAGAAAACGTAAAGAAGACACTCATCTTTTGACCCTTCCTGGATTTTTTTTTTTTTTAATCAACTCATGGCGCCTAACTCATCGAGCTGGTGAGCTAGCTTATGTAGCTAGCTTACTACATCTTATAGAGATCTGCAAAGAACAGTTCAAACTAAGGATGTGTGTGGTTAGCCCGCTAAATGGCTAAATCTAATTATCAATTTAGCCAATGCAAGATTTACCAGTTGGCTAAACTAAGAACCAGCTATCATATTTTTATAAACGCTGTTTATAAACAGCGTGGTATGACAGTTTTTTTTTATCTAGAAAATGTAAATAGGCTACTGTTGAGGGTTGTATTCATGTATTAACTTAAGTGGCGAGTAACCACATTACCCATAATGTCAATCTGCAAAGAGGAACAGAGGCTGGCAGTGCTAGCTGCTAATGTTAGCCACGCTCTACACAGTATATCAGGCTCACATCATACCCACTAACACAATGACCCTGTGATAACTTAGACTGCCTTCTAAGTATTTTCTCCTCTTTAAAGGAATAAAGGCTAGCAGAGCTAACTGCTAACTTTAACCATGTTCAACTCAGCATACTGGGTTTGCACCATATACCCACTGACACAATGACGCTGTGATGACTGTTTTCTGTGAATTTTCTCCACTAGTCGGTTAAACACATTGTAAATGCCTGTTTAGCTGAAAAGGGAAATAGCAGCCTTGGAACATCCTTAGTTCAAACAAGTAAGACCTTTCTTTAATGAAAACCTTGCTTTTGAATACCTTTGTCCTATGTGCTCATTGTTTCAAAATAAATTTGAAGAGTTAAACCTGTTATACTAGAATATAAACTTGATAGGAACCATATTGTGAGGTGACAGAAACAGAAACGGCTAATGAGAGTAGCAGGTGTTCATTAAGATGAAGTTAAACTGGAGGATACTCATAACATATGTAGTCTGATTAGATTTACTGTATGTTTACCTCTGAAAGTCCAAAATATAGTCATCAACCTGCTACATTTCAAAACAACCAGTGATACAGATATTCCCATTCTTCACCACACACCCCCAAACAAACACTGTAGCACTCAGCTCACACTTAATATACAGAACATGATCCTGAAGGAGTCAGGTATCAAAAGAAGTTTATCTAAAGAAGATCCAGGTAAACAAACAGGAGTGTGTAACAGAAGACACAATGTGCAAAAGAAAAACAACTTCTTTTTCCCACAGAAGATATTTACACTAACACACACTATGACGCACACTCTGTTTTTATTTTTTTGCTGTCGAACAAACTGATTCTCCCCAGACACAACACTGAAGAGAAAAGCCTGGGGCTATACTGTCTGACTGTACTGAGATCAGTGGTGATGACGCAACGTCAGGAAACGCACACAGACACATTCACTTACATACAAATGACACAAAAAAAAGCATCATGCTGCGGTGATGAATGAGGACGCTGCTATCATCGACCAGTATTTCCACTTTAAATGTGAGAACTTCCTGAAAATACTCAGAACATTTAACACTTTATGAGCAATAGTCTGTGGCCATCTCCATTAAGGAAGTTCCCCTTTAAAACTTGGCATACTGACCCTAAACACACCTGGTAATATAACATGCATCTGGGTACAGTAGCTAAAGAGGACAATGAGAATGTATGGAAATCTGAGTTACCACAAAGGGAAGATCCCATCATTTGGATGACTAGTCTGGATAGAGATCATACACTATATTGCCAAAAGTATTCACTCACCCATCCAAGTAATTGAAATCGGGTGTCTTTCAAAGGGCTTCATAGTCCAGACAGTGATGTTGAGGTATACTGAGTGACAGCCATTGACAGGCATAATCACATCAACATCTTACATGGATCACAAAGGACAGGCCAAAGGTCAAACTGTCTACGTCTGGGTTCAGACTGTAGGTCTGTATGCTTGGTAATACGACAAAACAAAGTCAGAAGGATAAAACAATTCTAGATGAGACATTCTGAAGTGATCGAACAGGGTCATCCAATCTCCAGAAAAAAGTGGAGAAGAGATTACATCCGATCATCTTCTTTAAACTGTGGCATGCTTGTTTCATTTCAAACCTTTATTTATTCTTGAAAGGACACCTAAGTTTCCCTCATTTCCAATGCCACTGAGATTACAAGCACATTTTTTTAAAAACAGACAAAACAACAATCATACAATTAATTAAAAAAGTAGAAATCAGTTCAAAAAATAACATTGAAAACAATTGTTAGGATTGTTAGCCTTGGAAGACAGAACACTCGCTCTTGGCATGAAACACTGAAGAACACTTAAAACCAGGTCCTTCTGTGGTTGTTGGGAGAGTTGAATTCAGTATAAATATGCCCCCAAAAAATCAACCTGAATCAGGATTAATTGTGCCAAAACTATGACTATGTTTACAGGGGCGACCATGAGGAAGCTAAAATTACTGCTACAGGGTCCATGGCCAACTTTGGGAGCCACTGTCCTAGTAGATGGCTGACAGTGTTGACACTGGACTTGATAAAAGCACAGTGGACCAACAGGAGCAGATGACATGGCCTTAAACCATCACTAGCAATAGAAACTGAAAACACTAGACTTCAAGCGCCTTGGATTCTGTGCCTCTCTGATCTTTCTCCAGACTCTGAGGCAGAGGTCGCGTTATCCGAATATTCTCCGTCATTGACGGATATTTTTGAAGGATGACGGAGGATTTTGAAGGCTGTCCGTCATTTTGACAGGCTGGAATGATGAGGATGAGCCTGCATTTCAGCGCACACACACAGACAGATGGATAGACCTTTACCATTTTGCACACATGGACTATCAAGGAGGTTATTTAATCTATTAAAAATCTTGTACCTAGTGGGCTCTCTCACTGACCTCGACATCGTAAATTAATGAAAGCGCGTCGGTCTCTCCTGCAGGTGTCTTAGTACACCGGTTGGCGTGCTGAGTTCCCGCTGCTTCCACCTCGCTTGCTCACCACCGAAACCTAACTTTAAACACCAAAGTGTGCTCATTTATCATGTGGATATCAACCATGGAAATATAACAAAGAGATGGGTGAATAATGATTCAGATCAGCGTCTGTTGCTTTATTCTCTCTTGCTCACTCACCACCACCCGGGCACCCCACCCCCCCCCCTCTCTGAAACCTCACTTTATCCACCATAGTTTGCCAGTGTATTATGTGGATATCAACCATGGAAATATAACAGATAAAGGCCTATGTTTGTAGCCTACTCACAGGCCATAACAGAGAAAGAATTAAAAAGTTGTTCTCCATCGCTCCAACTTGTCTCAGTGCTATGACACATGAGCGTGTGCTGTATGAAGCTCTCTGTTAGGAAGGATCCAGCGGGATTGTAAATGAGTGACAGAGCCACAGGCTCACAGTATGAAACACTGTGCCACTTTCTACAAATTTTCGCAGCCAAGGCAAATACAAATGCAACGGACTCAGTGTGCAAGGTCTGAGTGCGTGACCTTTTTTTTGGATTACGACTCCTGTGAAGCAGACAATTGCGCACAGCTCCACAGTGCTGCCTTTTAACAACTTGTTATCAGCTATGGTCGTCAAACTACAACATCTTGATATTAAAAATATCCTCCAAACTGTGCGTGATATCTTAAATAGCACAGTTCATAGTTGCTTGCTTAAAGACAGGGATTGTTGCTCCATGGTCACTGCTTAAAAATAACGAGGAGTAAAAACTGTGCTGCTGTCTTCATCTTTCTCTCTATGTTATTAAAATGCAGAACCTCAAAGACTGTTTTTTGAATATATGTTTAGAAATGGTGCTTCATTAATTAAACACTACTAATAAAATCATAATGAATTATATCATGTTACAGATATTAAAGAGGAAATTATAATGACGGATTGTAAAATGGCATGATGGAATTTTTACGACCCTTTCTGTCAAAATGACGGACAACAAAAATGTCCACTGCAACCTCTGTGCACAGGGCATGATTTACAAATGAAATTTAAACTTTATTTTCATCTGAAAACAGGAATTTGAACTGCTTAGCAACAGTCAAGTTCTTTTTCCCCTTAGCCCAGGTGAGAAGCTTATAATGCAGTCTGTGGTTCAGGACTGGCTTGATACTAAGAACATGACACTTGTAGCCCATTTCCTGGACCCGTCTGTGTGTGGTGGCTCTTGATCCACTAACTCTTGATCCTCAATCAGTTCTTTGTGAAGTTCCCCTAAGTCTTGGATCTGCTTCTTTTGTAAATCCTCTGAAGGCTGCTGTCATCCCTGTTACACCTTTTCTTACTACACTTTTCCCTTCCAGTCAACTTCCCATGAATATGCGTTGATACAGCACTCTGAGAACAGCCTGACTCTTTAGCAACGACCTTCTGTGGCTTACCCTCCCTGACAATGATTGTCTCCTGTACAATAGTCAAGTCAGCAGTCCTCCCCGTGATTGCAGTTGTGTGTACTGAACCAGAGTGAGTAAATAATTGCTCAAATTTAATTTTTTCCAAAATATTATAACATTTGAAGATAGTGGATTTTATTTCTGTGAGCGGTAATCTTCAAGGTTAAAACAAAAAGTCTTGAAATATTTCACTTTATATTAGATGGCTCTAGAATATATGGAAGTTTTCCTTCTTGACTAGGGGTCAACTGATTATTAGCTGACTGATGGAAGCAGAAGTTCAACACTTTGCCTATTATCCGTATTAGCATTTTATTTTTACCAATTGCCAATTAGATTAAAAGTATATCACTTTGGCTTTGACTTTATTGTCACTCTCCAGTCTCATTTAATGCCAACCAACAACACACCAGTGTAACAGTGTCTTCCTGCAGCTTCTACAGTGCTGTTTCTAACCTATATCTGACACCCTGTTATGACTACCTGTAAAAAAAAATGTACAAATATTGAGTGTCTTCAATAGTCATTTACAAGACAAGAACAAGATTATTACTGGGATTATCTTTAATTCTGCTCCTTGTGGTGATAACCAATAAGGAATAAACAATGAGGCACTTAACAGGCAGCTTTTGGTACAGCTGCTCCCTTGTAAAGATCTTCACTCCTCCTTAGAGCCCCATTTATGTTTATTATTTTCTAGGTTTGTTGGTGTTAGTATTTCAACGGCCTAGAAAGAGTCTCAGACTATCTTCAAAGACGGTGCGAGCAATACTTCATGATGCACTAACTGTTCTCGAGATAACCTCTCCAAAGTACTTAGAGTCTATTCTCCTCTGTTGTCAGGCTTCGCACTAGACTTAGACAGTGGGAATTTTTTCCATCTCAACCACTAAGAATGACTGATGTGGAGCCCAGACTGAGGCTGTGCTTTTTGTTCCAATTCAGCCTGAAAGTTTTCAGATTGAGGTCAGAGCTGTGAAATCAAGACCTTAAAAAACAAATCCAGAAAAAACATTCTTATGAATCATTGTCATACTCAAATAAAAGGGTTTTCACAAAGTAAAGCCAAGTTAAAAAAAAAAAAGTATTACACAAAGATGAAAGCAACTAAAACGTCCTTTTAAAATATACATGCATTAAAAATGAATGAACTAAAGGGCCAAAGTGCTTTGAAATCTGTTTGTACATTTAAAAACAAAGGGATAGAATAAAATAATATACCTTTAGAACCTGAGAGAATGAAAGGAGGAAAGGTGAGACAGGTGAAATCACAAACAAAAGTGAACAAGTAGGGTAGGGAGGAGAAAAATACAGCATAGCCCCCAAATTCCACATACTCTGTCTACGTAGTAAATGCCTCCCTTTCTAGTCAGTTGTTGCAGTTCCATGGTGCATGCTCCAGGCTGTCTCTGGCATGTCGAAAGAACAATTTCACCCTGCACCAATCAAGATACACACCAGGCCAACTGAGCTAAACAGCAGCAAGAATGTGCAAAGCATCAGGTCAGTTTCAGAATACAACACAATGCACAGACTCCTGACTCTCAACATCATAAGGGTAATGTAGCCTGATATAAATAACTTTCTTATCAGTTGTGATCACTTGTGAGCGTTGTGTGACACCGCTCATCCAGGCGAGCCTTAGACAAGGTTTTTTAAGTCTTGCCTGCTGCTGTTTTGCGGATTTTTTAAAAAACAATGTTTTTTGCCTGGATATTTCACAAAAAGTATGTAAAGAATCAAGAACCTTTTTTATTTTTGCACTTTGAACTCTTGGCATAGTTGTAAATCACTTAAAACATGGCCCTTTTGCATTTCTCTATGCAGAAATCACCTCTTGCCCCCAAGGGAAGTTTTCTGCTGCTGCCTAACATAATTCTCAAAGAACCAATATCAGCAGTATAAACATATATTATTATATATATATTTTAGCCTTATATATCCTTGAGTGCCTGACACAAGCAATGTAAAGAACTCTGATACCAGAGAAAAGTTGTCAGGCAACAAAAGCATAGAAGAAAACAGAAAACAGATTATCTACACTCCTGCTGCTCCATTCTTACATTAGATGGAATTTTATCTTGAGATAAAGTAGTGTGTCTGTGAAAATGTTACTGAAGTGTTCACTGCAGACGATCATACATTTTCCATCGTGCCTGATTACATTCATTTCCAAGTCTAATGTTGATAAAAGCATCGTCTGCATAGCATTACACTTTCTCCAAATATACAGTGTGTGCTGCTGAGAATTAAGTTCAGTCTTATTACCCATCATAAGGAGACGGAAGAACAGTGCCTCTTATTCCCACTGTTGCACCCCCCAGATTTCTTCCCAGCAAGGCTATTAAACCAAACAGCTCCTCTGGAGAAACTAAGATTGAAAGCCTCCCCCAAAAGAAGAGGAGTGTAAGAGGAAGAGCGTTACATGTGAATGCAGATGAGAAAAACAAGAGAATGAAGAAAAGTGGGGTTAATGGATAAAGAATCACAGCAACATCTCTTTCTTCCCTTTCCTCCTTATCCTGTCTCACCCTCCTATTCTCAGCTCTTTTAGCCTTTTCTTTCTGTCTCTCTTCTCTCTCCCTTTTCCCAGCTTTGTTTCTGTCTCCCCTAGGCCACAAGTCTGGGGTGACCTCCTGGAGGCTGCTGGAGGGCCTCATCATGAAACTGCTGGGTTTTACTGCTTGATGTTTGGAGCAGGGAGGGCATTAGCTGAGACTCGGGTGAGGCTTCTGTCTCCCTTCACTGAGCCCGGCGCTACAGGGTCAGGCTGCCTGAAGGAGGTCTATTTCTTTAAAGTGAAAAGCTCCCACCTGAATCAAAACAATGGGCCAATTCTGTTGTTTGACCTTGTGGTTGTTCTATTGGATAACTGATTAATCAGCCAGTGTATGTACTGGGATGTGGCAAAATCTATTACAGTCAGTAACATCATAATTAAACTGCTCATCAGTCCATTTAATATGATTTTCTCGAATGAAAATTAGGCTAACCTTATTTTCCACCAAATACTAATAAAAAAAAAACTTTAAAATTGGAAATAAAAATGTTCTTTAATTCATTTAAATCTGTAAACTGTGTCATGAGTGGAGTGATATCTTAAAATAAAGATAGTATCATTAGACCTTCAGATCTGTACAAAATGCCATTTTGTATTAGCCAAGCAAAGATTTCTGATTTTCTGAAATGACAAAAAGTGCAGCTGCTTTCTCTTCTGTTTATCTCTCTTTTTTTTTTTTACATTCTTTCCTCCTCTTATTCTGTCTTCATGTAAACAGATTGCCTAAAAACCTAAATAAAATAACTTTCTGACCCCAGAAAAGTACCCCATACACAACACTTGGACATGGCATACTACAGGAGGGACACATCTAACTGAGTCAATAACTTCACTCATGGTGCAAAGTGTCTAATTCCTAAAGGCACTCTGGGAAAAGTCTGTAGATTAAGGGAAGATTGTCAAACAATTTTATTTAAATGACTAAAAATACATAGCTCGAGTACCCAGGCATTACCTTATAATTTCACAAACATCAATAGGACCGCTCCAAAGTTGAAATCAGAAATTTTGCGTTGTCATCACTTCTGTTTACAGTGGGGAAAACTTCGCTCAAGCACTCAGATGGCTTAGACGGCTTGAGTGCTTATGTGTTGTTTAAACCTGGTTACCGCCACCCGCTGGACAGTAGGGTAGGGTATCGTTTGGGGTTTCTCATACTAGTGCTAAATCGATACATCTTATAAGGTGCCGGTGCCTAAATGGTGCCTGAACATAGACTGTAGAAAGAATTGGACAAACCCCGTGTGACAGCAGTCGTCTGCTTACAATAGGTGGACTTAAACGGCTCTTGAAGCCAATCCATGGATTCTCGTCAGTTAAACTAATTACCTATCATTTTTTATGATCACGGGCTTGAAATCCAGGTCTATAGCACTCTTTTAAACTGTAATAAACCTCCTACCACTAGAGGTCGCTGTAGCTTCAGCTAATGACCGCTGCCTTTCTGTCTGACCGGACCTTCACCAGATGTACATATGAGAAGCTCAGCAGTGGCTTAGTGGTTAGCGTGTAGTAGGAACACCGCGGTACGACAATTTTTTAAAGTAGTAAATGGAAATAAAGGGGTATGTAGGCTGTCGAGGGTTGAGCTCACATATGACTACTCAGCCGAAATGCAAAGAGGCCAAATTTCAAAGCACGATATTAATCTGCAAAGAGGAACAAAGGCTGGTGGCGCTAGCTGCTAATGTTAGCCACGCTGTAGAGGGAATATCAGGCTAACATCACACCCGCTGACACAATGACCCTGTGAGGAATTTGACTGTTTTCTAGGGATTTTCTACTCTTTAGACTAGTCGGTTAATATAAATTTAAATGAGTGGGAAATAGACACTTAGGAACATCCTTAATTATCAGGTGAGTTAATTTATGTGTCTGCATAGGGTTAACAGTGTATTTTGGGATGAACGCCAGACAAAAAAGCACAAAATATCCAGTCAATTTTAAAAGTTAAACACCATGTAAAGACAGACGATCATAAGACAGAAAAGGTGTCAGAGCACAAACCAGAGAGCCATGAATACGGGACTGCTTAGTCTCAGATCAGGGTCCTCACGCTGCTGAAAGCACCTACAGTGGACACCAAGCATCCGAAATGGCCCATGGAGAAATGGGAGGAGGCGGCTTGAAGGAACACAACAACATTCCACAGATCACAACTGAACCAAGTATCTATGGGGTGTAGTGGACGACCAATTCTCATCAATGGTGGCCCGATCTGTTAAATCTACAGTACAAGGATGTTCTTGTAACATCTTGGTGCTGGATATCACAGCACACTGTAAAAGGTCTAGTTGAGTCAATGTCTCATTAGACATAGGCTGTGTTGGCCCTGACCTGACAAGACTCGGCTCTATTTTGACACATCCATGGATATGGAGAACTAGGTGCCTTTGTAAAATAAAACAGGTGGTTATAAAGTTACGGCTGACAGGTGTACTCAGTTTACACAAATTATATATTCCACTCTGCATGCTGTTTTATTGAATGCATTTTGAATTTACGTTTTATACCACCTGTTAAAGTCAGCAGGGTAATGCATCTAAGCTGTAATTGTGATTCCAGAGGAAAATAAACATAAAGCAAAAACTGTGAATAAACAAATTTCACCCACAGTTTCAGCATACATTTTTTATTGTTGTTATTTTGTTTTATTGTTATTATAAAGGAGGCAAAAAGAAAATCCCATTGAAGTTTTCAGCCTTAATATAGCCTACAGTATAAACAGAAAATGAGATTAATAGGAATTTACAAAAGCCTAAAACTAAATCCAGGATGTCATGTTGTCAGGGTGATGGAGGATAAGCAATAAAGTCCTGGATCAAATAAATGATAAATATAAGGAGAAAAGCTAGCCCAAAGCTATGATTGGCCTATAATAAATCTACACCTTATGTTGCATTCACTAAAACAGAGACCATTACTTTTGAGGAGTCAAACTTCACCTTAAGCTTCACCAGTGTAACTGTGGGTAATAAAGAGAGCCACTCTCCCTCCTTTGGCCTCATCCAACCTGTGTGAGAGGTTATTCTGAAGTTGCTTTCATTAGAACAAAATACAGCTGGGCGTTCAAAGTGAACTTAAAGTGGCAGTCTCACAGCTGAATCCCAGAATAAAGAGGATGTGTAACACAAAACAAGCCCACACTAGTCCGTGGAATTACTGCCGGACTGTAAGTATACATTTTTAAATTAAAGTGTTTTTAGGAGTTCTTCAGGGAGTTAGCTTTAAATTAAGTCTGTTTAAAGCAATAACTTTTGCTGCTGTATCACTTCTAATGTTTATTCTCTAAAAGCATCTGTTAGTTGTTCAGTGATATTATATTCTGTACTTTTTGAAGCCAATTTTTGAGATAAATTCCAAAAATGTAGGAATTTGTTAGCAAGGGGGACACCTGATATTGTGTTTAGTGTATACTGATATATGTTTTGCGGGTTGATGTGTGTGTGTGTGTGTGTGTGTGTCTAGCAAAGAAGACGTTTTGTCAGCAGTTTTAAATCTAATTCTGAAGCACGCTGGGAGATAACAAAGACCACTCGCTTTTGTTGGTATGACCCCTTTCTGACTCACCGGCAGGGCCGCCTACAGCCCTGAACAGACTCTGGTACTTGGCCCCCCTACATGAAGCCCTCTACCCACTATTTATGGCACTGATCTCCAAAAACAGATATCTTGAGGCGTGAGGTTGATTTACTGATATGTGAAGCCCAGGTAAAGTTTATAAAACATTTGGTCCGGTGCAAAAGCGGGGTTCAGAGAAATAGACAAATGTACAAGACTCTGTATGTATTTCTTTACAGTGAGGGAACCACATATCCCACAATCCATTGCACTTCATTTGATTTACTGTAAATGATAGCTTTTCAAACTTTCAAACCATCAGCATTTGAAATATTTGTCTGCTCAGCCAGCTATGATTCAAATCCTCAATCATGGCTCCCATATGTCCGCTGTTTTTGTCTGTAGCCTTCCTTAAATATTACTTTTATTCATTCAGGTTTGTCTTCTGTCTGATGTACTTTACTGCCTTTTTGGGAAATTGCTCGTATTTTGAACGAGAAATTAACTTGAGCTTTTTCAAAAGTTATGACGATTACTTAATGAAATATTTAATTTCAGGTGGATCCCCTGTAAGAAAATATACCATTTTTCTTTTTTAAATATTTTCAGTTGATCAGCATATTTTTCTACAGGCAGAGCAAACATTAAAGGTAAATAATCCCAGGAAGGTTAAAATTGTGAAGTGGATTAAAATTAAATTAACTGGGCAGTCCTACTCTCCTTGGCAGTGATTTCATGTGAAGAAGCTGAAATAGTGTGAAAGGTTCCTCCTACATGTGTGAAAGGTTCAGTCTTGCACCTGTCAGAGGCAAAATTTTCATAAGCAAGCTCAGACACACACTGGAGCTCTCTTACCCGCGATGCAGAAATTAGTGTCTGTGGATTTCCGGTAAGGATGGGATTATATGTGTATGTGTGCCCCTAAGTCTCGGGAACAAACACAAAAACACACAGGCATGCACACACACAGTGGTCCCTCCATCAACCACTGAGGCTCCCATCTGCTCAAATCTCTCCATATGTGTGTCTGAGCATGTTCGTGTGTGCTGCAGCCATGAGGTACAGGGAGGTGAGCTGTCTGACAAGGGACTGACTGCTCCATTCAACAAGGCTCCTTCTGACACAAACACAACCACACACAAACAGTCTGTGTATGACCGATGGATCGATGAGTTGGTCTCTGCAGGCCTTTCAGCACAACTGGCTTTATTGATGACCATGATCTGAGTTTTAGCTCTGAAACTAAACAAACTTCTTCAGGGAACTTGACTGTGTTTTTCTCAGTTAAAATGTTTTAATAGTTACATCATAAAAAAAGCAACACCAAACTTCTGAGAATCATTTCTACATACCCTCCAAACTAAACTCATCAACTCCCAACATTTGTTTCGCCTCACATCTTCTTGCAGTTCTTGTAGCAGAATAAGAGAAAGAAAAACATTTCTTCCAACAGGAACACTTTGTGGCTCTTTGCATAATGACCCAAGGCAGCACTAAGAACAAGTTACATTAAAATATGTATCACTATTGTCTTTGAAGTAGCTTTTTCATGCTATGTTTTGTATAAATTACAATTCTATTAAAATAATGACTGAATTCATTAAACTTCCCAACAATGTTTGCTAATAGAGAAAGGAATCACAACAGTGACAACATGAAGAGTTCATCAGCCAATAGTCTGGAGTCAGAGCTTTTTTCCCCTTAGAGTAAGCTTAAGTAGGCTTAATTTTTATACGGTTTTTGCAATTTGCAATAAGAATCAAACGTACAAATTTACTGAGCATAATACAGATTTATACTACATTGCTGATAAACTTGCATGCAGCAACAAATTATTCTCAATTTAAAAACTTTTTTTCCTGAGAATCAATGTGAAAATCACTTTTACATGTGTGTTTAGTAGTCATAAAGCATGCAGTAAAGCTATCATCAGTCCAATCCAATCCAATCCAAATGTATTTATAAAGCACATTTAAAAACAACAAAATGCTGACCAAAGTGCTGTACAGTAAAAAATTAAAAACAATAAAACAATCAATAAAACACCAGGACAAAAGTAAAAACTGGAGGAGATAAATGGATCAATTAAAACAGAAAGGATTAAAAGCCACATTCTCAACTCATACGAGAGAAAATGAGGAAAGCAAACTACACGGTAAGATCCACCAATCATCTGGCATATCATTCAGAGGAAACATGTAACCAGGAGGACATTTTTATTACTGCTCCTCTTCTTTACTGGAATTTCCCCTGGAAGACTTTCAGCACTTTTTGACAAAATTAGGTTAAAAAAATGAACTATTGCACTTTTACCACCCATCTTCTTCCACTTATCCGAGGTCAGGTCACCAAAGAAGATAGTGAAGTAAGTCAAATGAGACATCCTTCTCCACCGCAATGTTTTCCAGTTCCTCCTGAGGAATTTCAAGGCACTCCCAGGCCAGGTGGGATATATATTACCCCCAGCGAGTTCTGGGTCTGCCCCTGCAACTAGTCTCCCATGTTGGATGTGAGTGATCAGATACCCAAACAGGTCGTTTTAATGAGAAAGACCAGCACTCGTCTTTGAGATCCCTGTATCTGCAATCTAATTCTTTCAGTCATTACCCCAAGCTCATGACCATAGATGAGGGTTAGAGCAAAGATCGCCCGGTAAATCAAAAGATTTGCCCTCCTGCTCAGTTCCCTCTTCACCACAGCAGTGTGACATAATTCCTGCAAAACCGCTGATGCTGCACCAATCCGCATGTCAGTCTCACGGTCTATTCTACCCTCACTCATGAACAAGACCCTGAACTACTTGAAGTCCTCCTTTTGGGGCAAAGACTCATTCCCCACCCGAATCCACCTTTGCGCATTAGAAAACTATGGCCTCAGACTCTGAGGTGCTTATTCTCATATCAGCCACTTTGCACTTAGCTACGAGCCATCCAGTGTCTGCTGGAGGTTCCCAGTTGACAAAGCCAACAGAACCACATCATCTACAAACAGCAGAGATACAATTCCCAGGTCCCTGAACTGGGAACCCTCCTCCCCTCATTGAGATTCTGTCCATGAATATCACACGCAAAATTGGTGACCAAGGGCAGCCCACTGTGGAGGCCAATACCGACCAGGAATGTGTCTGCGTTTGTGCAAAGAGTGCAAACACAAATCTCACTTTTGTCATACAGGAACCTCATGGAACTGCCAAAGTGGCTCTGGAATCTCATATACCTGTATTACCCCCCACATGATCCCCCAGTAGGGACATGATTGTAAGCTTTCTTTAGCCCACAAAACACATGTCGACTGGATGAGCAAACTCCCATGCTCTCTCAAGAAGGCCTGCAAGAGTAAAAAGGTTGGCCCACTGTCCCATGGCCAGGACGGCATTCACATTGTTCCTCCTAATTCTGAGGTTTGACAATCAGCAGTAGCCTCCTTTCCAGCACCCTAGAGTAGACTTTCCCCATCGTGTGATATCCCGGTGATTTGAACACACCCTCCTGTCTTGCTCTTTAAAATTGGGAACCACCCCAGTCTGCCACTTCCCAGGCACTGTCCCAGACCTCCGAGCTTCACTGAAAAGGTGTGCCAGCCATGACAGCTGCTATCATCACTGAATATCCAGTGAAACATTTCAAAAGGTTAGTGATGTTATTAGACTGTCTTTTTTATGAATACTATCAAAAGAGCAGTTTCTGAAATTATCTCCTATTTGTTGCATTTTTGAAATTCTGCTACTTGCATTTAAACCTGTTGTTTCATTTAGGTTTCTTGCACTGTCTTACCCATCACATCCACATACAATGGTTGCACTGCACTCCAAAGCACCACATTTTTTCTCCAACTGAAAGCGAATGGCCTCCCAAACTGGAAGGGTATTTACAGCGCTACGTAAAGCAATGTTGCCCTTATCATCTTGAGATAAGAGGGAGCATAGGGAAACTGTGAGTTCACGCAGGAAGAGTATATTAACAGCAGAACAGATTTTATTGTTCCACCATGGTTGAGTACATTATGAGGTTAAAAGTTACCATTTGCTAAAGAATTTGTGGTTTAAAGTAAAATTCTGTGACTTTTTCACTTAAAAGTTAAACTTTGCCTTTTCTTGTGAATAACAGAGTTGTAGCTCTGTGACCCACTGACCTCCCACCGACCTTTTGCTTGTGCAAGTTGAAGTTGACCGGACACTTTGCTTATTTTGCTCTGCTCTGTGGATTAATGAGGTTTGGCAGCAGCTGGTGCTGAAAACAGACCTGCAGCATAACTGCAATGAAGCAGAGCGGAGTGGCACTTCAGGGACGTACTGGAGCTGAACTGGAGCGTGGGCAGTAGAACTGCCCCGATTGACTAGAGAGGGAGCGATTTGCTTTACAGTGCTATTTGCAGTTTGGTCGCGCTGCAGCCTCTTGTATGTGGAAATTAGAAGTTAAATCAAGAGTAAATGACTTGCTGTTTGAATACAGACGTGCTTTCATTTTGAAACAAAATTAACTTCATTTAAATTAATAGATATGACATGAACTTGACTATTGCAATGAACTGAAAAGGAAATAAGGGAACACCAAAAAGTGAAATGTTTGCTAGTAAAACATACATTTGATTTGTCAACAGAGCTGTCTGAGTTTAAAGGTAAAATGACACAAGGCGCATAGGTGTACTTATTTTACGTCATCGTCGTTGCAGGTAGACATAACATGGCTTATCCAAAATGTTCTTTGTAAAGATTATTTAAGTGATATGTGTTTTAACCTGTTCATCCAATTTAAAATTTTGTACCTAGCTTAGTCTAGGTCTTCCCAGACTGAGATCACGATTGCTGGGTACAGTAACTTAAGACCTGTCTCATATTGATGCTGCTCTTGAATAAGGACATATCTTTTCATTAACTGATGAAATTGATGTCTGTGCTGTTGACTGAAGTTTGCCAGAATTTATGGATGTGATACATAAAAAGGTGTTTAGAATTATCCTTTAACAAAGTGCTGACTCAATTATGTTGTTTTCTTATTTTCGTTTTCCCAACAGTTTCCAGCCCTTTACTTAAACCCCCCCCCACTAAATTCCATGTCACCTTCAAACATGCACTAACCTGCAGCTATACATTGAGGGTCTCTTGTGGTACCTTTCACATATTTGCCCCAATTTCAAATGAGTTAAACCAAATATTCACTATCAAATACAGCCTTACTCCAATAATACAGCAGGAAATAAAGTAGGGACATCAATTTAACTTGACAAGAGCCTCCCAAGCTGGGATGATTGCTGGTGTTGTGCTCCACTTTGGAAAAAGTTAATAACGTCGACCATGAAAGACGCAATTTTTTTTCTTCCCCTGTGGGCTTGTATGGGTGGACTTATTACCTTATTGTACTTTGAGAGAGTAATTCAAAGCCATACTCCACAATATTGTTTATGAAACTTTACAGAAAAAGGGACTTATTACAGTTTATCACAACTAAGTTTGGAAACACTGCTGTTGGTCCAGGCTTACGGAGAAGATTTAGGGTTATTTCATATGGGAATCAAATAAAGATAGAGCTAATATTGCTTAGCTGATATCTGGGGACAAAACAAAAAAGCTGATGGTCTTAGCCATGTGAGCCAAACCTTCTGATTGTTAGTATGTCCAGAGGATGAAAATGGCAGACTGTGGTAGTCTTAAAGCAGGGACACATTTAGAGGAGTGAATCCACTGCATGTACCACCAACAGAAACATGGAGACACTTCTCCTCCTTGAGCTCAAGTAAAACACTCGACACTTTCAGGAAACACTTGACACAAGTTGCCTTCTGGCACTGTCACGGTCACAGACACTGCCTGAGGTTTCAGGTCAGAAGAGCAAGAGTCTAGACCAAGAAAGGATGCAGGGGCTGTCAAGGCACTAAAAAGAAATCTACTGGTGCTTAAACCCCTTTCCACACCATATGCACACTACTTTACTACAACAGCTTATGCTTTAAAACAGCTGCTGTAATACAGAAAACGCATTTCTGTTAAAATATTTAATTCTTTGCAGAATGGAGAAAACTATGAATCAAACAGAGAAACTCTACAGAGTGTGAAATAAAGGTGGCTGCTGTTATAGCTGAGGCTAAATCGGAGGAAATCGAGGATGTACTGTTTTGCAGTGTGGCACTAGTATAACCAACCAGAGAAAATCTGTTGGGTGGCAGCACATTACACCATCAAACAACTCTCTTTTTCTCTGTATGTTTCAAAGTTGTCTTTTGTGCCTCTTTAAAAATGCTTCGTTAATCAGCTGTTGATTCTGTATTTTTTTTTAAAGTAGAGAAAAAGTGGTCATCGAATTGAATGAAGCAGGATCATTTGTGTCCACACACTGAGCCTTGGTTTTCCCTGGTGGGGTCAGGAGTCAGCGGCGTTCGCTGCCCCTAACAAGTGTCTGACTTCTACAACTGGAAACTGTCTCATCTCTGACGCTGCTCCTCAGAGGGATGGAGACACGGATCAGACAGTGGATGAAGCTGCTGCAGTGAAGCAGATAAACAGAGCATGTAACCTGAACCATTTTAAACCCATCACAGGTTATGACCCACATGGCTTCTCTGACAATTACTGCACACCACTGGAGGGTTATTTTGACAGACTCAAAGAAGAAAAGGTAATATTGACCAGAAATAAATATTTCACAACACTGAGGTATTGCTTAACAGCCTCAGAAGAACACTACTGCCAATAAACTCCAGATGTTTTCTGGCTGAGTTAAGGCTCAAGAGAAGAGGCACATCAGACTCTGTTGACAGACTGCTGTTGGCCTATGCAGGTCTTCAACTTCAGGACAAGAAAAATTGCTTGCATCATAATCTGTAGAGGCTTTCCGAGAGAGCATTAAATATTTTCATTGAAATGAATAAAGCCATTTCTTCATGCTTCTTACACCTCCTCACCAGCTGTCACAATACAACTCAAACAGGGCCATTAAAAACTAGGGGTGGAACGGTTCACAGAGGTCATAGTTGAATTCATACCTCAGTTTTGGCGTCACAGTTCAGCATGGATTTGGCTCATCAGGAATAAAGCAACAAGTCAGATTTATAATACTGTCCCTCATTTATTGGTTTTAACTGGGTGGTGCCTTTTACACTCCTATCTAGTGTTACATATCAGTACACTGTAAATATACACAGCTGAAGGTTGTTAAAAAATAAATTGTATTATTTCAGCTCTATTTGTTGAGTTAATAGAACACATTGTTAGTTTTGAGTAAACAGTGCTCAATCACTTTAAGTATTTTTATTTATTCTACTCAAAATATACAATAATCATCCCTTAATCTGCAGTTTTCCCAGAATGCCTTAAGGCATTAGATAATTGCACCATGAGTGAAGTTATTGAGTCAGTTAGACAAGTCCTGCCAGTGGGGAGCAACTACAATATAAACGGATGATAAACTGAACATGACAGAAGAGGACTCTTTGGTTCAGTATGCAACATTTGGGAGTAAAATTTGCCTACTTTGAGAGGCAGAGTGTGTGTGATAGAATTAAGGGAAATATCATATTGTAGTAAGCTGGATTTAAACAGAATTTTAAAGTGTAGGAAATTTTTGACAGTGCAGTTTAACTAAGAGAAGTAAGTTAACCCAACATTTAAGTCTAGGTAGAATTAAGATATAACTCAAAATGGCTAAGTACCTGCAACTTAACAAATACTGTGAGCATTACTGAAAAAAGTGCCTCTAATATTTTGAATTCTATAATCTCATCAGAATTTTATTCTGAAATTCAATAAATGATTTCTACAGTAACAGCAAAATCAAGCAGCCATATCTACTCTATTGTGAAGAAAGCTAAAATAGATAATCATTGGTCTCGGCATGTAAGAGTAAATCTAAGAAAGATGCATCATTTTTCAGAAAGACTGATGGCAGAAACACAGATTGAAAGCTTTCCCAGAAGCTGAAACAGAGGCTAATCTTGCTGTGCTGTCATGGGCTCTTCTCTCTGTTGTCTTTCATTGTGCAGATGAACTGTGAGTACAAACAATGGGCCTAGAGCACCATCAGTAGGTGTGGGCAAAAGACACTTTAATCCAATTAACCTTTGACCAATTGACTAGACAATCATGCAGATCACTTTTTCTGTCCTTAAGGTCTGTTTCTGTTTAACCAGATGTCCATACAGTTTAAGAGATAAGAGGCACTGATGTCAAAGAACATCGCTGCTCTTTCCAGCCATCGTCTGATGCTGATTAGCTGTTACAGCGGCTGATCTCCTTCTGTTCCCAGCGGATGTTTTTTGAAACTCAAATCTCAGCCTGAAAATGGAGCTTGCACGGCTCATGAATTCACACTGTCTCAAAATCTTAATATGGTTCAAAGATGTCAAGTCTGCTTTCATGAGTTCAGGAACGCTGACCGACTTTATATGTGTAAACGAAGGCACAAAATACTGTTGACAGTTGCAACCACACCACTCATGCACAATTATTTAAATTAAAACAGGTCACAAATTAACTCTTTAATGTCAAAGTGAAAACAGACTCCTACAAAGTAATGTCAATTTAACAAAATATGTAATGTAAAATAAGTGACTGCGCAGATATTCACCCCCCTTTAACTGACCTAATTCAACAGAGGTCTAGCCAATTAGTTAGATAGGGACTGTCTTAGTGTAGTCAATGTGTCTTAAGTGATTGCAGCATAAAGACACCTGTGTCTGGAAGGTCCAGTCACTGGTTCATCCGTATTCCTGGCTACCATTACACCATGAAGACAAAAGAACAAGCCAACATTTCAGAGAATAAGTGAAGGAAAGGTAAGAGAAAGGGGATGGATACTAACAAAGTTCTAAGGCATCGAACAGCCCCAAGAGTACAGTTACACTATCATCAAGAAATGGAGGGAATATAGCACATGTGTAAATCTGCCGAGATCAGGCTGCCCTCACAAACTGAGTGACTGTGCAAAAAAGAGATTAGAGGGAGAGGCCACCAAGACACCTATGACTACTCTGAAGGTGTAACCAGCTTCAGCAGCTGAGATGGGAAAGACTCTGCATACAACAACTGTTGTAGCTGTTCTTCACCAGTCAAATCTTTATGGGAGCATGGCAAAGAGAAAGCCACTGTTGAAGAAAACTCAAATTAAACTTTGACTAAAGTTTGCCAGAAGGCATGTGGGAGACTCCATGGTCAAGTGAAAGTCAGTTCTTTGGACGGATGAGACTAAAATGATGCTTTATGGACATCAGAAAAGATGCTATGTTAAACGTACACCAAACACTGCACATCACTACAAACACACCATCCCCACTGTGAAGCTCTGTAGTGGCAGCATCATGCAGTGGGGATGCTTCTTAGTAGCTGGCCCTGGAAGGCTTGTAAAGTAAGAGGGTTAAATGAATGTAGCAAAATATAGGAAAACTCCTGGTGGACAATCTTATTCAGTCTGCAGGAGAACTATGGCTTGGGAGAAGATTTATTTTCCAGCAGGACAATGGCCTGAAGCATACAGAGAAAGCTACACAGAAATGGTTTAAAGACAACAAGGGGAATGTTGTGAAGTAGCCGAGTCAAAGCTGAGACCTCAATCCAGTAGAGAATTTGCCTTAAAAAGGGGCGATCCCTGTGCAACTTGACAGAGCTTGAGAAGTTTTGCAAAGAAAAACTGAGTAAAATTTCAGTGTCCAGATGTTGTAGCCTGATTTAGATCCTATCCACACTGACTCAGTGCTATGATTGCAGCCAAAGATGCATCTACTAATACTGAATTGAAGGGGGGAGATTATGCAATCACTGATTTTACCTTTCATATTTTTATTTAATTCACATTTCTTTGTAGGAATCTGCTTTCACTTTTTTATTTATTTTTTTTATTGGTGATAAACTGAAAACACACACAAAACAGTAACAAGAAAACACATCAAACATACACGCACACAAAGAAACAAACAAACAAAATCAATTGATTAAGAAAATCAAAAATATTAATAATAATTTAAAAAAGACATTATTATGGCTTTGGAGTTGGATAATCCGTGGTGTGGTAAGGTGTCCTGGCTTATACAGTATATAACACTCCAGTTTTGTAGGTTAAGGGGAAAAGGAGATGGCTATGAAAAAAGCATAGTTGTCCTAAAAATAAAATGAAATAAAATAATTTTAACAAATGAGGGGGGTGAACTATTTAGACTGACAATTAAATCAGAAATTGAAACAATAATACTAATAATAACAATAAAAGTAACAATTATTATGATATAATAACAACATTGATAGTAGACATATAATAATAACAGAAAAAACAAAACAATTGTGTAATACTCATAAGGTGAATCAAAGTATGCATATACCTCCATTTATGCACCTGTATACACATAAAAATGTATATACACATATACACATATATTCTTTCTTTTATTAAGACTTTATACGTAATTTTGAGGCCAAGAATGGACTGAGGGTAGGTGAATACACCTGGGTGAGGGGGACAGCAGCCAGTAGCAGCCCATAGACCCCCGGCCATGTGGCGGCAGCCCCCATAGTGAGCCACTCAGGGCAGTGGTCGTCATATCAGCTGTGCCACCTCACTCCCCGAAAGCCATAGATTTCTTAATTTATTTAATTTTATTTATTTATTTTTAAATTATTTTGCTTTTGTTTTTAAATCTATTATTTCAAAATGAGCTTGGCTGTCCCCAGACCCAAACAAGGACGTGTCTTTACTCTGTGGAGGACAACCCCCAGACCCTTGAGGAGAAAGTTTGTCCAACTCTTGTGAGTTGCCTTTAATCAGGCATCAGACATAGGCATTATTATTATCATCATCTGTTTTCACCTTGACATTAAAGAGGGTTTTTGTAAACTCTTTCATCATAAAAGCCAATTTATATTGAACATAACTGATTTCTAAAATCAATAAAAGGGTAAAACATCCAACACATTTAGAAAAAAAACAAACACCTATACTGAACTACAATAAACCTACAGAGCTCTACCACACAACTACTCATCTTTATAAATCATCCAGGTCTTTCATACTACAATGCTGAAAATAAGAAAAAAAATCATAGTATATTTCACTGTCTAAAAAATGGAGAAAAATTATTGTAATGTGAAAACATTCCTGTCATAGCAATGTTTGCTCTCTCTTTCAAGAAAGGAGAGTAATTTTTTGAGGTTTCACTTCAAAGGCTTTATTTGCATAGTGAACAGAGGATGTAGGGAAGCTTCAGGTTAAGTGAGCTTTGAAGGAAATAAGGAATTAAAGGGACTAAATGGTCTTCTCTGGAGTACTGAAGCAAACTGCGTACTCTGGATTCAATCATCTGTCGACTCTATGGCTCAGCAACACTAACATTCCCATGCCGAGCTGCTCTGCCTGTGTGTGTGTGAAGGATGTTAAACGGGACAGGATGTTCCACTCTGTTCACATCCCCATCCATTTTTCCGGCACCAGACTATTTTCTGTCCCCTGTAGTCCATCCATTCACCTCCCTGCACACACACACACTCACACCCCCACACACACCCACCCACACACACACACTCTTTCTCTCTCTTTAACTGTGATTACTCCTCTCACTCTTCTCTTGCTTCAGCCGTCCTTGGAGGGGCAGCGGGCCATTACAACTTTTCTCCTGGAGGAGAGTGTGTGAAAGAGAGTTTGTGTATGTGCGTGTGGTAATAGCATAGTAAATCTGCAGAGGTCTTTTTCCACTCTGCTCTGAGAGACGCATTTTATCACGCTGGCCTGTTTTATCGGAGCAGACACTCAACTATAACAGAAATCCACACGTTCACGCACACACAGGAGCTAATACCTGTTCCTTAAGGTTATGTTAATTTGCTGAGCTTTAATTCAATAATTTAAGCTAGAGTGGAAGGAAAAGGTCATACTCCATCTCCAAAACACTATTCTCAGAGTTGCTGTGGACAAAAATAAATGATCTAATTTCACAGGCAGAAGGTAACTCATTACTCATTACATTTACTCAAATACCAGAATTAGGTAGGGTTTTTGTGTACTTGTACTTTTATAATTTATTTTATTTTGGGGCAAGTATTGTTCTTCATCCTATAAAAAAAACATAATAATTAATCAAAAAACTAGTGCAGCATGATCCGGAAGCATGTGGGACTGTAATTATACTGGAAATATTCAAATGTGTAATTGTTTACAATATAATATATAAATGTTATAATGAGTCGAATAACTTGGTTATCAAAGAAAATTTGGAAAATGCTGATATTGATGGTGATTTGAAGTATGTATTTTTTAAACTAAACAACAAACAATAGAGAGAGAGAGAGAGAGAGAGAGAGAGAGAGAGAGAGAAAGCCTTCCCTTTGCTTCAGAATCAGTTTTATCTTTGACAGGTTCCTCAGTGCACCCTTCTGGTAGTTTAAATCAATTGTTCTCAAACTGGGGTCCGTGAGACACAGCCTGGAGGTCCGCAAAATGATTTTAAATAAATTATTAAAGTAATGGCATGTCATTAAAAAGCAAATAAATACATATACTTAGGGACCAAAGCACCATAAAAAACCATACTAAACCAATGGCAGTCAGCTTTGGGCCAATTAAAAACTCAGATATGATTGTGACATATCACTTAAATCTATCACTCATCACAAATCAGTCAATTTGCTCAGGATGCATTAGGTGTGCTAGCAACAATGGATAAACATTTAAGCATGTCCCCTTCATTAAGTGATGCTATAGGCCCAAACTGAGAAAATATGATGACAGCTATCTCAAGTTTGGTTTTATTGAGAACAGCGATGGAAGACCAAAATGTGTTTTGCAGAGATGTCAAGTAACGAAGTACAAATACTTTGTTACCTTACTTAAGTAGAAATTTTGAGTATCTATACTTTACTGGAGTAATTATTTTTCAGACAGCTTTTTACTTCTACTCCTTACATTTTCACACAATTATCTGTATTTTCTACTCCTTACATTTTAAAAATAGCCTTGTTACTGCGATTTCATTCCAGCTTGTTTTCATTACGGCTTGTCATTGTTCAAAAAAACACAAAAAAAAAAAAAAAAAACCTATCCAGATAAATTGCGCCATCTGGATAGAGTGAATTTAAATTTGGTTGGATGAGAAGTATAACATAACACCATTCTGACACCCTATTCGTTCGTATGCGATCCATCGCACCTGCGCACATGACACAAATCACATCACACTCCAGCAAGGAAATAGCAGATGTATGTATCCTAGTACGAAGATGTCCTTGGCAGAGACTCAAAAGAACTCGAGTGAAATGTCCCAACCAAGCACCAGCGAGGAGGTTGGTAGCCAGGAAGACCAATACTTAAAGGCAACTAGTCATCATATCTTCAGCTCCATGAAACACATGTTAATGCTCAGTAGTACACATATATGGTTCTTGAATGTATTTGCATTGTACTAAAATGTGTTCAATTACAATGGGCATAAATACGGCTGAAACAGGTGCATCCCAAATTTTTCAACATTAACATTTTAATAAAACATTATAGTCATTATGGCCTTTAGAAAAATGTTTTTTGGGGAGGTGGGGTAGTGCACTACAGGCCCATGTGGCTAAGCTTTTGTCCTTAATGGCATTTTTCCCCCCTTATATTACTTTTACTTTTATACTTTAAGTAGTTTTGAAACCAGTACTTTTATACTTTTACTTGAGTAAAAAACTTGAGTTGATACTTCAACTTCTACAGAAGTCTTTTTAACCCTAGTATCTATACTTCTACCTGAGCAATGAATGTGAAGACTTTTGACACTTCTGGTGTTTTGTGTCTTCGTGTGAAGCCATGAAGCTGCCAAGCTGAAGCGCCACCTGATAACAAAGTATGCCGAGTTTAAGGACATAACAAAAGATTTTTTCAGACAAAAGGGTGAGGATACATCCACCAAAAAACACAAAACACAAATTGTGAACCTGACAACCTCAGAAAAAGCAAAAAGCACTTCTTATTAGGCTGCTCAAAGGATCACTAAAAGTAAGAAGCCACACTCAATTGAACAAGAGCTTGTGTTTAGGTTGACGAGTTTAAAATACAGCATATAATGGTACAAAAAGTATCTAGGGGTCCCTCTCCCCAAAAAGTTTTAGAACCCCTGGTTTAAATTATCTTAGAAATTAACCTAAGTTTTTATTAAGTGTTTTTTTTTTAAACCCCATTATGTTGTACTTAAATAACAGCTGACTCAGCATCACCTGCCTTTAATAATATAGTTTACATGAATACGGCATGATTACTATTTAGCATCATAGTCTACAAAATATCCTTAGCATTAACACTAACGCTGATGTACATTTTAATGAGATGATAATGGACTGTTCTTGTATTTGCTGACCGTTAATTAAACAGGTCACAGGAGATGATGGTTTGACAGAGGGCAGAGCAGTGACACTCGGCAGCGCCACTTACATACAAACATCCAGTAACTCTGTGTTGACTTTAAGATGTTAGCGCAATTGCTATGAAACAATAAGATTATAACATGTATAGGATCACTTTGTGAGCCTCTCTACCTGTACTGCCTAGCGCTGCGCTACCTTCTCAATCAGTCAACTGCATGCCCCCGCCATTTTGCTCTCACACATGTGCAACCAACCAACCAGCAAGACCTTGGTTGGAGGAAAGCGTATCGACCAACCAACCGACCGACCAACCGACTGGAAGGTATCAGCCCTAACATAGGGAATGGCATCCTGTCATCACGCTACAATGCTTTGTAGGAGATCAGCCATGCTACTGCGGTTAATCTGGCCCATGGCAGTAGCAAGTTTTCTCTGGCTGTTGAGATTGTTTTCTTCACCTGCGTTTGTATGCATAGGAAGGGAAGTCATTGTTGTGTGACAGGGTGAAGCACTGCTTCACATGATTGTACTGATTAAAAAAACAGACAGTTACTGCCCTCTGTCCACTTATGCAGTAGAGGACAGATTTTCCAAGCACTGAGAGAAAATGATCTGAGTGAATAAAAACATGAATATTTGTTTCTTTCTTTGATTTGTCAGTAAGGGCATTTATGTTATGTTTTGATGGATGTTGTGTGCAAATAGAAGGTGTGTTTTAAAGACAAAGTCAAAAATATGTATATATTCTTTAAATGAGTGAAATTATTAATGTTAAAACAAATTTGCAAGCAAATGATGACATCAAAGCAAGAAAACTATACTATACTGTCAAACTTTTTTAAAGGCCCAATAAACAGAGATGTTTTTCACCCTAAATTTGTTGTAGCAACAACAAAGCTGTAGCAGAGCTCAGGTATTCAGAAAGCTTGTTCCAAAGACGGTGGGGAAGATGAAACCAAAAAGCTGACACTTCTTTTGCCTAACAAAGCTGCTATTCTGAGAGCTGCACCAGTCTCCTCTGAGCACTTTCTATCTCTGTTACTATCATAGCCCCAAACATGGCTGCTGCATCCCATAATGCAATGGTGTGTGTTGTCAGTTGAAACTAAATAAAAAGTAAGCTTTAAAAAAAGGAAAAACAACTAGAACTAAATTCCATGCCTAGAAATCTAAAACTAAATTAAATTAAAAACAAAATCTCCTTAGTTTTAGTCTTTGACAGCAGCATAATGACTGACATGTATGCCCAAGCCTGAAGAGAGTAAAATACCCAGATTTGATTGGAGAAGACTTCACACAATGACAATTTTTGGTCTGAAGTTGTATACAAGCATCAAAATTGAATAAATGAAATAAAAAGTGATGAGCCCTTTTGGCTGTCGCCCCTGACAGGTATCGGATGTTGCCAAAAAAACTAAAACTAACACTAAAACTAATAAAAATTAAACGAAGACAAAGCATTTTCCAAGAAAAAAAAATAAACTAATCTAGCAAACCCAGCAGTAAAAACTAATTAAAACTAAACTGAAATGTAAAATAAAAGGTAAAAACTAAATTTGAAAAAACTAATGAAAAACCCCAAACTATTACAACTTTGGTCGGTTCCTACGTCCTATTCCCATGTTGCTAATGCCAGTAAGGAAAGGTCATATTTTACTATACAACTCCTCAGTAGTTATTCAGTACTCAGTACTTAAAATAAACTTTAAATTTTAGTTTAAGTAGATTTATAGAGCAGGGATTTAACTTCTACTTAAAGGTACAGTGTGTTATATTAAGCTAAGTAGCATTTAGTAGGACAGACTTGGTAAAAAAAAATCTGTATATAAAAACTTGTTTCATTTTATAAATGTAGAATAAGCCTGTTATCTTCCATGGAGATGACTCTGCTCTCTTGGATTATTGCATCTTCTGCAGAACCTCAGAAGGGACCAAATAACAGATGTGTTTTTTCTTGTTCCACTTGTTGCAATGGTTACCACCAGAGGAGAACATCACAATACAGAATCTGACTGTGAGATGCCACTAAAGCGGGCCACACACTACAAGATAATCATGCCGATTATCAGCCACCCAAAGAAAGCAATGGGGCGATTGTCCAATAGTTCTAAGGAATGTCCTGCCAGATTTTACTGAGGGGTGTTAAAAGTGACATTTACCATCGCTAACCTGATCAGCAGATGACCTGCACGAGATCTTGTGAAACATACCACAAGCCAACTGACATGAGGGAGCTAAACTTAAATTGCAACCCCAGTGGATGTAGTGGAAAACTAACAGCTAAACCACATTAGCTTGTTTACTCTAAAGTTTAGAGTCAAGCCCAGGCCAAGACTCTGGCAGTCATTGAACAGAATCTATTAATCTGTGCAGTGTTGTATTAATCCTCTTGTCTTCAGCAGACACTATACAACAAAACAGTAAAGTCAGTGAAATTATTTGTCCCTGTGTGTGGTCTCTCACAGTGAAAAAACTGGTTATAATTTTTAAATCTTTATGTGCAGGCTTGATAGCCCCAATTTTACACTTTACCTTGGAGTAAATTTTAACCAAAGTAATTCAGTCTTGTTCTTTTCAACCTCTACCTGTCTCCTTTCAATGTTACAAATGTAAAACAATGAATTATGTCAACATACAACCACATCATGCAAACATGAGCATATTCACACACTTCAAGCACACACTAAAACACACAAAAACACACCCAGGCTGTCTGGCAGTAATTCAGCGAGCTATTGATTCACTTTCCATCTATAATTCATGCTACAACACACACCTCAGGTGAAGTGGAGACACACAAACACACACAGACTGGCAGTTTCTGAGAAGTAGGAAGCCGAGAAACACAACACCACTCACTGTGTATAAACTGTGTGGATAAAAATACACAAACGTGCACGTCTAGCCGGCAGCTAGCAGGAGTTCATTCATCTCAACCTTGTCTTCACCTCCCCATCACTGCCTCCCACCTCCTCCTACATGTCTCCTCTCTTTTTTAACTTCATACCATCAGTTCAAATTAGCTAAGGTGCTGCACCTCTCTCTCCTTAATCTTCCCATTCTCAAGGAAACCCACGGACAGTCCAAAATGAGAACAGGCTCATACTCTGAGCAGACCTTCAGTAAAATAGCACACAAATCTACTAGTTAGATAATGAGGAAATAATGAGGTCTTGTCCTCCGGAGTTCATATTTCTGCGTATGAAAAAAAAGGCATAAACACATTCCTTGTTATGAATGTTTCTGTTAATTTCTCTTGATGAAGCAAAGAAACAACCTGCAGGGATTACTTCCTGCCAAAAACAACGTAATAACTATTTCACACCATTTTACTTATCAGCACACAAAACACTTTTCTTCCACAAGGAGAAGGCCTCTTTCAAATTGTTTTTATATTCACAGTAATTACATGGTCAGTGCAGACAGCTGAAAACTGAACTCAGTTATAAGTGTTATTAGTGTGTAAGTGTCTTTGTTTTATGCTCATGCTGAATAGATCCTGGTTGGACCATTAAGGGAGGGTCAATGTAAGGTCGTGTTGTTTCGCACTGTCACTGTCTGAAATGATGTGTTCAATATTATGGTTGGAATATATGTGTAACATAACAAAGCACTGTTACAGTGTGAACAGGTTTAACTGCTGCTGGTGGAGCAAGTAGCTAGGATGTAGCTGTAGAAACATTAGAATTGATCCCCAATTCTTTAATAAAACAAGAGCAAAAAGCCACACTGAACACTTCTCTTGGTGGAGAAGATGTTTTTGCTATTCTCCAGATGCGTTGGTACAAGTTTCATCCACATAATGTTCCACACTTCATATGTTGTGGCAGCGTTTGTTCCAGAGCTGTGCATGCATACAACCTCATTTTGTCTTGTTGTTGTTGTGCTGTGACAGCCATACTGTTTGTAAAATCCCCTACCAAGAATTCCATAAAAAGTCCTGCCTTTCCCAAATGCCACCTATGGGAGGTTTCCCAGATGAATGTGAACTATATTTATGTAATGCAGGGTTTCCCCCAGTGCATTATAGGCCTGGCGGGCCACCAGGCTTTGCTTGCACCCCCGCCAGGCTAAGCGTCGCTGAAAATGTTCCCCGCCTCGCTGTCATGAAAGCCAGAGCGCAGCAGTCTGGGGTGCGCTTCAGTTTATCTAACAGCGTGCCCCGCTCTGCAAGACGAGTTATGTGTGTGGGTGGAGCCAAGCTACGTGTGCAACCTAACCTTGGACTGACTGAACGCACCCAGGGGGTGTGTTGTGAGGTGTATTTTTCATCAAGTGAACCCCGAAAACATTGTCTTATTTTGACCCCGGGACCACTGTTCCCTCTGAGGGGGTTTTATGCGCATTTGCGCACTGCTCTCCACCTCTCTGTGCAGAAGAAAAGTTGCACACTCAAATATCCCCGACGAGTTTTCACTGTTATTTTCTAATGCGCTGTGATCAAAGACGCATTAACGCGCAGGCTAGCTGGTACTGTGGCCTAGGGCTTCCACCTCCATGGTTGCCTCATACTTGAGAGACGTAAAGTGTGGCTACCAGATAATGCAACAGCCGACACACAAATGGCAGGGCCTGTTATTTACAGCCGCCAAATACGGGTGGATTCCAGCCATGGAGCGTTCCTCAGTGAGGTACTTTGGTGAGTCAAATTTATCAGCATCACAAACTCCACCTTCCTCTAACTGCTCGGCTCTTATTGCCAGTGTGTGGGAACTGGATGGTTGTTTCAATGACTGTTTTAGACATAAAGGGAGGATTTTTTTCCCGACAAAACTGCCATATGGCCGAGTCTATTGGTGCGTCCATCGTGCATATTTGCGCAGACACTTTTTGTTTCGTGCCGTCCACACAGCGACGCAAACACTAATGCCACTCACAGACAAACACAAGCTAACGTGTTGGCCGTGCAGAGGAGAAAAGGATTCAACACAAAGCTGAACTTTTCTCCTGCTTTAAAGCTCCTCTCTGACACACACGTGCGTCTATATGAATAACCGCTCTCTCTCTTTCCTCCCTCTCTCTCCTCAGCGAGCTGCAGACTGTTAAATATTCGTTTTATTAACATTCTACTTCTATATTTTATCACAATGACAAAGATTGATTAAACATCAGTATTGAGCTCATCATCAAAACATTTGATAGGTGATCCATTGCAGGAAATAGTATAGATTTACTGTATATTGATAATAAACCAATTAAAAAATTATAAAATCTCTTACACCCTAATAACTGATCAGCAGGGCGGTGAGAAACAGAGGCAGACAGGAGCCAGGCATAGAAAACTTCTACTGAAGAGAGTAAAGCTGTAAATTTCTGTTTTTAATCATTTTATTATAGTAATGAGAGTTAAAACAGCTCATTACATCTTTCCCACAAGTTAACTTAATGTCACACATTCAAACAAGCTCTTATTTTAATAGTTATCTATATTTTTTTGTAACATTAAATGGATATCTATTTTTATGTAAATAAGGTTCCTTTAAAGAATGAAGCTGGCCAAAATGATCTACAATGAGACCAGGAGAGAGTTGATCTCCTATAATGGACATGTTACAAAATGATTTAAACCCTGATGTTTCTAACAGTGTGACATATTTCATATAATGTGCTGTTAAATTTGTGCAGGTAGAAGTCCGTTGGGAGACCTTACTCTGATAAGGTTGATAAAACAAGGGAACAGAGCAAGAGTTTTATCTCATCTAAGACGTTCTAGTTTTTTGCCTTTTTATATGAAACTACAAACTTTGTAAATGTCTGCTTTCACCTGAGGACAAATGCTTGTAAGTTAGAATCACAGTTTACTTTTACATTTCAAAGTATTGTAAATCATCAAAATGTAAACCTTGATTTAAAAAAAAAAAAGGATTTCCAGACATCAAAATTGTGGCTAGCTAAAACTGAGAGTGGCTTGTGAATGACTGAATGGTGAAATTCATGACTTGAACAGTGATTGTTAATCTTTATTGTTATAGTCACTTGATAACACTTGTCAATGATATTTGAGTTTGGAGAGGTGATTCCATGGCGCTGCCATGTGGACGCAGCGTACGCATCAGATGCCACCCACAGTTGATGAAGTAGTTGCTCAGTGTAGTGGAGTGTCTGCTCAGGAGTTCTGAAAATTAAAGGGAACATTGGACTTGGCCATGTTTGCATTTATATTTGTGTTAATTTATTTCACTTTTAAGACAATGTTTATTTTAATAGTGTTTGTTAAAACAGTATTTCAGTGTGCCTTTTTGTAAGACTATAGTTGGTGTGTAAGTCTTGTTAATAAATGTCTTACAATAATGCATAATAGTCATGACTTCGTATTTCTGTCAACTTTTAACAGTTTGTTTTACATAAACATGGTGGGCCACTGATGGGCTGCCGGTGGCCCGCCGGCAGGCTTCCCTAGCGGCCCTATCACCAGGCTTAGCAAGATTTCTGGGGGAAACCCTGTAATGGATATTTGAAACAGTCTATCTGGTGTGTCAGTGCTGAGTTTTTTCCCCCCTAAACTATGTAACACAGCACATGCTTATTTAGGTGTTGAATTTGGGATGCATAATATTATTGGTATGATATCGGTACTGGCAGATATTAACTTAAGTGAATTACTGGTACCAGTAGGTATGAAAATTTATGCTGATATCCATGAATAATATTTTGGCTATAAAAATCTGCCTGTATCCACTGTAAATGCTGTCCTTACAATCAAATAAGTGGAGTTTCAGGCTGGACTTCCAGGCCCACATCAGCTAAAGTCTTTTCTTTATTCATCATCATTCCTTAGGCTTGAAAGTGGGCGTTAAAGATTGATATTTCTTAATTCTCTCATCCTTAAACTTGAAATTGTGTTTTTAGAGCTGAAGTTTTGGGTTTAAACCACATTTTGATATCGGTATAAAGATCAGAAATCTGATATTCTAGGTGAATATTTACCTGATCAAGAGAGAGAAAGTCAAGCAAAGGAAACATGGTTACAGTTGAGTTCATCAGCTAATGAGGATTTGAACAGGACAATCAATAAACTGAGAGACTCAAATGTCATTAAAAAATTCCAACAACTTGGTTTTAGCATGGTTCAGTTATTGTCTCAGACAAAAATATGTGATGCAAGAAACTGTGTATGTTCAGTTAAAATCTGCCCAATCTGATGCAAAATAGTTTAGCTTACTAAGTGCAGTTTTCCACTATGTGTTAGCATTAAGTTAGTGAATTAATGCATACATTCTTGTCTATCTGTGGTTAATATCGCAGCAGCCAATTAAAGATACCGGTATTTATTTTGTGGCTTGTGTGCAGCTGTCATGCATATTGTCTGATTTTTCAATCTGACACTTTTTTATTAAGAAAAAAAGCCATGGAAATGATCAAATGCATCTCTACGTTTTAAAAAAAGTTTCCACTTTCCTCCTAGTTTGCAGAATTGCCCCTCCTTGAGTAGACAAATTTGTGTCCCATCAGCATGAGAGTGAAACTATCCACATTCACACAAAACAAGACCAAACAGCATGCAGCATGGAAACTTTATATTTCCACCTGAACACAAAAAGCACTTTCTGCTTTTTGAATTAGACATGGAGACGAAGCAGACAGTGGGAGAAAATGACGCATTTGTTTTTGGGCTGTAAGTGGCTGCAATCCATTCTCAGTGAATCAGGCCCTCAGTGTGATGAGTAAGTGCGACAGAAGGCATTGATCTCAATGCAGCACTTGCATATATTTGCTATTATCTTGACCAGTGAGATTTTACTCTGCAAAAGGCACATGGTCTGCTCTCAAAATGTAAAATCAATTCTTCAGTCTGAAATGGAAGTCAAACAGTAAAAAATCACAGGCACACTGAAAAGGAAGTCTTGAACCCTGTTGCTGAACTGGAAAAATGCAGTTTATCCTAGGAACTGTATATAATAGTCTGATGCAACCCAAAGAATTATGAGATTGGCACAGTATACAGTAACTTTTCCATATTTCATCTTAGCATACAGCTGTGTGCATTCATAACAGTCTGAAACAGATGTGTTTAATAAATAAAGTGTGTAATGATCACATGCAGAACATAAAGCAACGCAGAGTAAGTGTTACGCTCTCCTACAGCTGGGACTAGGTGTCAAACTGAATTATAATAGTTCACGCACACACACAAACACACTTATCTTCAATCTATCCTTACACTTTGGTACAATGTCATGGAAACTTTCATCTTCCCATTGAATATTCTTTGTGAATATCATCCACGATGTACTTTCATGACATGATGTCAGCCTGCTGCATCGTGGGTATTTGACTGAGTGAAGTATTGAGAGAGAGGCGGCGACAGAAGAGGAGAAGAACGGGGAGCGAGATGGGAAGAAGTAACGACAGCGAGCTTAAGTACAAGGAGCTCGGGATGGTATGCATATTCATAAGATTCATTTCCATCTGAGCTGTGAGAGAAAGTGTGTCTATGTACAGAAAAAAACACACATACAGCAGAGCATGTTAGATATGCAAGCTGTTCAGTGCCAGTGGAGTCGTGAAACGGGCGGATGTCTTACCTGATGGAGAATCCGAAGTATGGAGGCAGGAGATATAATGGGAGGGGGAGAAGAGAGGAGAAGAGGAGAATTAGTGGCATGCTAAGGGACAAAATAATACATTTAGGATATCTTATATTTGTTTTGACTTGTAACACTTGAGTACATAAAAGCAACCGTTTGAAGAACATACAGTCAATGCCATGACAGAAAATTGTGAAAACTATTTCAGCCAATTACACAAATAAATGTTTCACTACCTTAAGCTAACATCATGAAGGAAACCCTTTTTCTCATTTAATGATGCAACAAACATGAAACATTACACTCAACCTATTCATTCTTCAACACAAGCATGCTTTTTATCATCTTTTGTAAAGTCCCCATTGTATGTGCATGCCCTCCAGTCATAGGCATTTGTTCCTTTAATACCTGTAAGACTTTATATGAAACAGCAGCTGTTTGAAATTCTCAGTATGTTATTTGACTTGGGTTCTCTACTCAAAACAAGCAGTGCTTGATTCAATGAGAAGACGACATCATGATGACATTGATGAAATATTTCTGCTGCACACAGGCTTGGAACAACTTACTGCATGAAGCATATGGTGATAATTAACCTTATGGAAGTGTCAGAGAGGTCTTGCTGGGATTCTAAATGACTATTTCACAAGGCCTGTGCTCGAATAAACACTGATACGACAATTTAGCGTCACATTCTCCTTGCCAATTTGTGCATCAATACAGATCTTACAAAATCAATATGGCCGAAAATGCTGTGAAATACGTGTTGCCAACGATGAAGTTAATAATAAAAAAATCAACGGGTAGCAGCAGTAGCTGAATATTTGATGCAGCATACACTCAAGATCGAAACAAACTATCATGCAGCAAAAAGTCTATTTATGGCTGGCATGGCTGAAAGCAAAGATACCAGATTTTTTTTGCAGCCGAACTCAACAACAGCTATGCTCACTATGCTGGGCTAGTTTGTGTCATATCCAGGACTGAATGACTATTTAAAGTTGAAATTTTCCTCACCTTTTAAACAAGACCAGAAAGGTCAGCAGCCCTTTTTTTGCTTTCTTTGTAAAGACGTGAGCTGGACAACATCGCTAATTTGAGGCTGTGTGAGAAGTGTGAGAATGCTCTTTAACCCGTTGTGTATCATGTTTGATACACAATTTTGTGAGGCCTCTATCCAATCAGCATCATCAGTAATTTACTTAAAAACCTTTCTCTTTTTTGGATTTTGTAAGAATGCTTAATAAATATCTACTTATACTACTGTATTATTTGAGGTATAAGGCTTTAAAGGGTCAATCCCAATTTCTTGGCTCATTACCAACTACAGTAACCTGGCACAACCACTCATGGACAGCAATTGGGAAAGGGCAGAGCCTTCAAAAAAAACTCGGAGTGTGATGGTAGAGGTGTAACGATTCATGGATGTGTATAGAGATATATATATATATGTAGTTATATATAACTGCTATATGAGATCGGATACGGATAACGGATAAAAACACCGCTCATTATGGCAGAGGTCTGCTGCTGTCTGCAGCAGACTGCAGATATACAAAGAGGGAAAAGTCCACTGCTATCTCCTGTGTTACACTTATGTTACAACGCCGTCTCACATTAGATTTATAATGAAAATATAAGCTGTCCAAACTTAATGTGGTTCAAGCAGGACAGCTGTTCTCTGTATACCCCCACCCGCCCGCTCTTGTTATAAAGCTGCACATCACAAGAGCGTCTTTTATAATAAAACTTTACTCTAGTATTCTGTCTAACCTTTCATTTATCAAAATCAAGGTTGCATTAAATAAAAAATGATAAAGAATCATTATATAACATCATATGCTACATATCTCACCTCAGTGAAAACTCATAAGGTGAAAACAATCCAAAAATGAACTACCTGCCACATAAATAGGCCCCTGTGTAAAGTATGAAGGGCTGATATAGAGCAGAAATATCTGTTGAAGTCCACATGTGTGTAAATAAGTTGAAGAAGAAAATCAAAAATGGGAACACAGTCCAACCATTTTAATCATTATTATAAAGGGTTGCAGAAAAAGTCCATATTGATGCTTTAGAGTGATCTGGGGATATGAGGAAATAAAATATTTGGTACTGAAAATGTTTGCTGTTTTAAATCAACACGTTTTAACACAGATGTGCATAGTTGTGTTCCTAATATAAAAGTAATCAGGGTAATCGGGTCTTTGTTGTTTTTTTTAAAGCGATGTTTTTATTAAATACATAGACCTGTCAATAATTTAATTGCAGAAACAGTTTTTTCTGTAACCGTGTGAAATTGTTGCATGAAATCATCTGATATCAATCGTAGGCCTCTGTATCAAATCAAATCGATCAATCGTATCATGGCAGATTATGCGATATCGGAAAATATCAGATTGTTGTCCAAAATATCGATATCGTATCGGGATGAAACTGGTGATTTACACCCCTAGTGATTGGATGAACGTTCTGTCTGTCACATCTTTATCAGAGCAACAAAAGACGTGACGTAACAACTATCAAGCTGCTACGTTGCACTTGCAAACTCCATACAGAAGATTGATTCGCCAGGGAGAAACACAGAAATGGGCGTATCCATCTGTAAGGTTACAACTACAGTGCAAAAACCATAAAGACATTCTGAATATTTCTAATTTAGTCCTTGGATCTGAGGACCTTAATGTAGTGTTTTAAAGTTTAGTATCCTTAGAACTATGCCTTTGCTGTCATCCTCTACAATAAAGAATATCATACTGTGATTTATGTGAAGGAAATGTTTATAATCCAAACTCAATATGCATTAGGGCTGACCAAAATATAGTTTTACAACTGCAATGGCACTTTCCAAATAAGCAATAGCAACATAGCAAAATGTGCAATGTTTCTGATTTTTTTCCAGAGATTTTTTTTGGCTATTTTCCCTTTATTCTGTTTGGACAGGTGAAGAGAGACGGGAACTGTGGGGAGATGGTGGGAAAAGACATGCATCAAACGTGCAAACCAGGGCATCAAGGACTACAGCCTCAGTATATGAGGTCTGCTTTACCCACTGAGCTAAACTGGCACCTAGGATGTGCAATCTTTGCCACTTAACCTGAAGCACATCATGCTGCCACTTCTGTGTTGTATGATGTAAAGCAAATTGTAAATTTTCTCATTTCTTTGATTAAAGTGAAGCATACAGTGTGCAAATTTCATCCAATTCAGCCACAAATTTCAAGTGGCAAGACTCACTTGGAAGTCATACTGACTTTGAGTCTGGTCGTTTGTCACGCTGTTTACAGCGCAATACAACAACCAACCACAACCAGACTATGGACCAACCAGCTGATGATGACTAGTCAGATGGATTTCTGACATGTTTGATACTTTTTGGTTGTACGATTTCAGACATTCCACCGAGAGAGCAGACCACAAGCCATCATAACAACAGCTGGAATGACTTTCAAAGGCCCCTCCCACATAATAAAGAAAATAAACGAGCAGGAAATACTCAGTGGGAGAGAGAAGTAAGAGAGTGGGGATATGAATGGATACACATTCAACCTCAGGGTGTGACACTTTCTCAAAGGAAACTCAACAGATTTTTGTCCAGTCCACCCTGACTTTGCTTTAAAATGTAAGCACGACCACTGGGCCCTATAGCGTGAGCATAGAAATCATGCACGATGGTTGTGTGTCACATGCGATCCAGTCGCACATTCATTTCGTCGGCATTCCTCCATGACTGTCACAGTCACCTTGAAACTGCATGGCATGTGCCCAGTTAGTCTGCATTGAAGTCTTCTTGACATCACCATCAGTGGACATGGAACCGAGCACTGTGCAGCCAGAGTCTGCAGATGAAGTCCTGCTGTCAGAGATACACCAGCAAGACAAGACACTTGAGGCAGGAGCTCAATTACACCAGGCTGATCAGCATCTTATCCCAGCCCTTGATAATGTACAATCCATCAACATCCATTTAAAATCATTACTGATGGTTGATGACATTTGAGTAACACAACAACGAGTTTATGTGTAAAGTTTGGAAAGAAATGAGTCGCTCTGCTCACCTGTTCTCTCTTTGTTCCTCCTCCTCTTCCCTGTGTTTGTGTGAATGTGTCAAAGCTGCAGTCAGAGAGCTGCAGGATGTGTGATATTAAAAACCCCAAAATGACTTAAAGACCCACATAAGAAAAAAAATACAATGGCTGGTTTAAAATTTAATTAGTGAACATAAAAGGGGCTTAATTTTTCTTTCTTAATCTCCTTTTTCATTAAAAAATTGCAATGTACAGGCGTTTTCTTTGTCCAGGCCTTTTCTACTCTAATTTTACGTCTGGAGATTGCCAGCAGTTTTTTGGGCCCTCCACAGTAGGGCTGGGTGATATGGATATTTTTAAGCTCAAAGGTATTTTTTGACATGTATCTCGATATATATATTTTATAAGGAAATAACAAAAACAGTCAGCTTTTAGTCAAATCCACATAAACCAAGTGCAGATATGTAAGCTGATACATAAGAAAATAAAGGAGTGGAGAAAGTGTAGGCATTAAGATAGGGATATGTGTAAGTACTATTATGCACCTGAAGATAAATATGAGCAGACTTTCTTGAATGTTTATTTGGCTGTGAGGGTACATGTATGGATACATGTATGTATGTATGCCTAACAGGCATGTATGAATGTATATACATTGTTTATGCGGATATCAGTATGTATGTACATGGATGTGCATGTTTGTATCTGTTTACCAGTGGACAGACTCCTCAACTGAACTCTGTACTGTCACACTCATGTATGGCTCACAGGTCCTGCTGGACCACATGCTGGTGGTTAGCCTGAAGTGAGTCACATCTGTGAGCCATGCAACAAGGCTCTTGTGGACTTTGGTGTACATTTTTGGCAGTAATTCACTTGCAAAGTAATTGCAACTGGTATCTCAATCAGGTCAATAGTTAAAAGCAACTTTATAAAACCGTCCTCTTCCACAGTTGTGACAGGGACAATGTGTTTAGCAATATGGTTGACCACAGTTCTGGTAATGTCACCTCATGTTTTAACTTTTTCTCATATGGCACTGGCAGATGGCTGCAGAGGCTTCAGGATCTGGGCTGCAGCACAGAGATTTACACACTTTGTACTGCAACTTTATAAATGGTGGAAGACATTCGTCCAGCCTTTAGTTACAACATGTTTACAACACTCTAAACATTGTTCTGCTCCTCTCTAAAACTTTAGACCCGACCTAAATCTCCAAATAACTGAGCCAGACTTTCTTTTCGCTGACTAGCTCCTCTTCTCCTACATTGCTCCCGTCCTCGGAAGAAACATATCGTATTTTAACTATATCAATATATAAGATAATGTCTTAAATAACTCATTTGAGAAAATATCATTTTAAAAAGTTGACACATTTCCCAGCCCTACTTGATAGCACCAAAAGAAATAAACTGTGCTGTACCTTTCTTAATTTATTCAGGATGAGTTTAAGCTAGTTATGAATTAAAACAGACACATAACAATACTAAATCTTCATTATGAGTGCAAAAACAAACACACATGGATACAGTTTTAGTATTTCTACACTGTTTTTTTAAAGCCTAAAGTTCTTCTGTAGAAGTATCGGACAAAGCTATTAAGGGCAAACTGCAGGAACAGACTTTCTAACATTTCAACGGCACGGATTCTCAGTGATCAGACTTTTAAACAAAACAGGAAGATTCTTTTCATAAAATCAAAAACAAATACAGGACAAAAATCAGCAAACAGGCTTATTACAATTGTAGATTCAACCATGTTATTTGGTAAGGCTATTAGCATTTTGCAGCCTTGTGTTGGTTTAGTCAGTGTGTCCATCACATCTTATTAAATCACATCATTTTCATCTGTCCTGACATGCCATCGTGTTATCTTTTTTGCTGTCCAACTCTTGTTGACTCTTGACCCTGAACACAACAGAGATCAGTGTCGGGGTTCAGAGGTGAAGACGAAGAGGTGGATAACTAATCCTGTTATTCTCCTCCATCATTAGCTCCCACTGTGCCTCCATAGTGAAGCTGCTCGTTTCTTAAGTCTCTTGCTGTGATTTAAAGTCTCTGTCCTCACACAGACATTTCTCAGGAGAGACTCAATTATTCAAAAGTTTAAATGTGACTGTGACAGATTCTGAAAGTCTGTATCACCATTGCTGGGCTTTAGGTTTGATTTGATTTTCTAACAGTCTAAATTCAGCCAGTGTGACAGGGTGATGGAGGAAAATATGCAACGAGGACAGACAGAGGTGCAGGGGGCAGGTGAGGTTGCTACGGGTGACAGGTTGTCATGGATGTGCCCTTTCTATCAGTCCCCTCCTCTTTTTAGATCAGGGTTACTGTGGCGACGGGGGGGGGCCTTGAGTGACAGATGGTTGCTGAGGGGAGTCGACGGTTGTTAAGAGAACTAAGTGTTTCAATCACAATCACAGATATAAAGAGCTTAAAGGATATACGCATGGGCAAACTAAACACAAGCCAGAGTGAGGAGAGAGTGGTGGACCTTAATAAATCTGATACTATCACACAGTTTGAAAAAAAATACAAAATGTGATTTCTAAAACATGTGGAAATACTAATCATTTCCAAGAGTGTAATAAAAGAACACTATTGTTTGTTAATATGTGACCTTTCTATTCAGTGCATGCTGAGAAAGGCTTCAAAGAACATGATGAGTAGTTCACTAAATGGGGATGTGCATTTATAATGAATAATTCAGCTACTGAGTGCTAACTGCATTTTGATTTAACTCCTCCTGTCAGAGAAATCTGTCCATTAGTTAGAAAAAATTAGCTCTGTGTGTCCTTTTAATTGATATTTTAGAATACAAGGTAGGCCTACATAAAAATTAAATTAATTAGAAATTAGAATTAAAACTTTTTAAGACCCTTAATTTCTAATCAGTTACGTTTGGTGATGCAATTATGTGCATCTTTTGTACAGATATAAATGTGACAACATTCTACTTCCAGAACCTCATCATGACAAAGAGAAAACTGAACTGAATTTTTCGCAGATTTGTGAAAGGAACACACCTCTCTATAGAAGGCCTCACAGCTGACAATGCATATCAGAGCAAAAACCAAGCCATGAGGTCAAAGGAACTACCTGCAGAGCTCAGAGACAGGCTTGTTGCAAGACACACATCTGAGATGCACCGAAGGTTTCAAAGAGCACAGTGGCCTCCATAATTCTCAAATAGAAGAAGTTTGGCACAACCAGGACTCTTCCAAGACCTGGTCATCTGGCCAAACTGAGCAATCAGGGGAGAAGGGCCTTAGTAAGAGAGATGACCAAGAATCCAATGGTCACTCTGAGCTCCAGGGATCCTGTATGGAGATGGGATAAAGTTCCAGAGGGACTACCGTCACTGCAGCCCTGCACCGATCTGTGCTAATGGTAGAGTGGCTCGACCGATGCCACTCATCAGTGCCACCACCAGTGGCAGTCACCAAATTTTTAGGTGAGCAAAAGTATTGGAACAGAGACTTAAAAAAGATTAAAGTGAATAAGACTTCATATTTAGTTACAAATTCTTTGCCTCGAGGCAAAGAATCAACCCTGCGACTCACTGACATCACAAATCTAGCATCCTTCTTTTGTGATGCCTTTCCAGACTTTCACTGCAGCCTCTGTAAGTTGTTGTTTTTTTCAGAGGGTTACTCCCTTCAGTCTCCTTTTTAGCAGGTAAAATGCATGCTCTATAGGGTTTAGGTCTGGAGATTGACTTGGCCAGTCTAAAACCTTCCACGTCCTGCCCCTGATGAACTCCTTTGTTGTTTTCGGTCACTATGTTACAGCATGATGAAGGATCTCCCAATAAGTTTGGTTGCATCTTTCTTTATATTGGCAGTCAAATGTTTCTGTAGACTTCTGAATTCATTTTGCTGTTGCCATCACATGTTACATTATCAATGAAGATTAATGAGCATGTCCCAGAAGAAGCCATGCAAGCCCAAGCCATGACATTATCTCCAATGTGTTTCACAGATGAGCATGTGTGTTTGGGATAATGAGCAGATCCTTTCTTTCTCCAAACATTAGCCTTTCCATCACTTTAGTAAAGATTCATCTCTGTCTCATCAGTCCATAAAACTTTGTCTCAGAATGTCTGAGGTGTGTGTCTGTACTTCTTGTCAAATTCTAGCCTGGCCTTCCTGTTGTTCTTGCTAATGATTGGTGCAGGTGAATGCAGGCAAGAAAGAAAAAACAGCACAACATATTTCTGTACACAAACCTTGTGTGTAATGAACTGCATTGCATAGTAGACCACTTGTAGATCACTTCTTTGTATAACATGGCAATACAAATCCATAAAAAATGTTCTGAGTGCAGGTGCAGGTTTTTCAGTCCATCTCTGTTTATTCACAGGAGAGTCTTGCAAGGTCATTGAACAAGTAAGACATAAGTGATGGTGACACAGCCACACTCTGATAAGGTCAGGGTGGATAAAACTCCCTCCATTGTCCATCCAGGACATCTAAGAGAGACAGCTAACAGAAGAGTGTGGTCTCTTGAAGAATAATGAACTCTAAAGGGTAATGTTAAAGCCTCATGTAAAGTGCTACATCCTTTATGTAAAGTGCTTCACAGCACTGGTGTGACACAGTGAAAAATGTTAGCCAAGACTGTCATACTTAAGTGTCAACATGGGTGGAGAACATAGTGCATCGCTTCACCTCATCTTATCCTCTCATCTTTTGCCTCACTTTACACGCACAAACACAGACAGCATGCACACACATGCATGAACTCTGAAGTCAAAGCGAACACAAACTGAGGTTCCTCCCCGAGGCTCTCCGCAGAGGACTTGTTGAAAAATAGAGATTCCTCCACCATGATGTCAGGTCTTCACACAGTACACCCAGTGGTACACCAGACACACATCTCCAGATAGACTTACACTTGCATTGACAACAAAGATGATTGGAGGGGAAGATGTTTCTATCAGCCAATCAGCTTGCAGCTGCATGATGGCAGCAGTGTCTCCTCTCTCTCTTCCAACACCTCCACCTCCCTATATGTCTCTATCTTTACATCTATCACCTCCTTCCAACTCCATCTGACATGTTTCAGCTCTATCACGTGTGACATCTCTCCGGCTTCCCATCTCTGTCTGTCTCCCTCGGCCTCTCTTCCTTCCTTCCTGCTCCGTCTCATCCTGTTGCTCCGGGGTGCTATGTTGTTGTTTTTTCCTCTCTCTGTATTGTCTCTGTCGCTCAAGTTAGACTTTCTCTGCACTTTTCACTCTATTTTAGCAGACCACTGAAACCAAGAAATAAGGAAGCAAATGGGGGTTGCAGTGTCTGCTCAGGGCCCTGAAAGAGACTCAAAACAAAGCTGCTTCATGAGGACTGAGCTGCAGCAGACAAGCTTACAATGTTGGTATGGGCCAGCCATTGGAGGTGCTTCATCTTGTTTTAATTTGTTTCAAAATACCGATGTGGTTAATACTTATAGTCAGCCAATTCAATTAGCCTTTATAATTACACTCTAGCACACACACAGTGATTCTCTCAGTCGCAGGCACCAATCATTTACCAATCGGGTGATTGGATCGGTGACTTCAAGCATCATTCCTAATATTCTGATCACATATTTTTAATAAATGAAGGCCAATAACGAGGGGTTTCTAGCTGATTAATCTGGGTGTCCCTTTAAATGATCAGTCACTGAGAGTGAAGTAGAAGTTCTTGCTCTAATCTCCCTAACCTGTCTGATTAGGTGCAGTGAAGTGCTTAAAGGCTGCTTAGGTATTATACAGACTGAAAGGCCATGCAGGGGGGAGTAAATTTACCCCAGCAGCACAGAGGTAGACATTTACTGAGATTTAACTGTTGACTTGGGAGTCTTACATCAGTGAGAACATGGCAGAGGGAGAGAGAGAGAGACAGAGAGAGAAATAAGAGAGGGAGACAGGAAAGACTAAAGAGTAAACAGGGAAACAATTTGTTTCGTTTTCCCCAGGTATCATTACTGTACACAGCTCCTCTTCCTCTGAAGTAGGCCGCTATCACCTCATTTTCTTTAAACTGTGAATTACCTTACCATTTTTTTCAAATGTGAGTTAAACTGCCGTGGCTGCGGTTAGGGGAAAACCGTGATGTAGTCATATCCACTCAGGGTTCATGTATATGAATGTAAATGTATGCAGCAGCACAGCCTCACTCAGTGCCATGGCACACAATCACACATGACTGATAAACCACAGCTGACTGACAGGCGCAAAGACAGCCTGAAGGACTGAGCTGAAGAGAATCGAATTACCTGATAACAGGAGAACAAAATGTTGAAGAAGGTAAATGTGGCTGACTATCAAAATCACACTTTGTCAATTACTCAGGCTCTGACAGAGACAGCACTGAGCAACACTGAATATCAATGACATGATGTTACCTCGCTAATAAACTCAAAAATGCTGGTTTTCAAAAAGTTCATCATGATTTCCTCTCTTTCAATCTTTTAAAAGCCATAATAGATCAAGCCATGGTCCAACACAAGAAGTAACAGCTGACATTTTCTTCATATTGTTTGTAGGGCCGCAACAAACGATTATTTCAGTCATTGATGAATCAGATGACAACACCCCCCTGATTCAGCGAGGAATCAGATGTCCCGATTCAGATGTTTCATTTTGAAGACAATCTAGCAAATCTGACTTCTTCCTTTCATAAACTTCGATTCTTTTACAACTGTTCTGAAAATTAATCTTGATGTATTTTAATTGATTTTTTTGGTTGCCTGTTCACACTGCAGACAACTTCTAAAAGATCAGATATGTATCTCATTTAGAACCACATTCGAAAGTGGCCTGATTCTGATTCAGAAAGTTCAGATTCAATGTGACGTGTGCTGTTCACACTGTCAGAGAAAAATCAGACATGCAAGCAAAAAAATCAGATTCAGGTCACTTTTCACTGCAGTGTGACTGTAGTGAGTTACCAGGCTGATCTCCCTCACAGGGCCCCTCTCCTAGGGACTGGCTCTTGACGTTCTAGCTGCCACTACAGGGTGGACCTCCTTACATTCTGATGAGTCTACTTGTTCCCCTGAGTATGTGTTTCTGCCTTGTAGGACACCGTCTGATGAAGTGGTCTATCTTACCACAGTACAAACAGGAGTCACTGCTCATACTTTCCTCCCAGCCTGAGTGAGCCCTGTGTGCCCTATGTGCATGGGTTCCTCATCTTAGAGGACTCCTGGAGGGGCTGTGACTTCTGTCTGGGAAAACTAAAGTCACCCACTGTTGCCAGACGAGGTTTGGTCTGTTTTCTCTCTCTGTTGCACTCACGAATGTGATTATCTATTCAAATTCCTAAAGAAATCAATTTCTGAAGTGAACCTGGTATGTCACAGGATGCCAACTCATCTCTCGCCTTCTGTCTATCATCACGTGACACATATTGTTGAAGATGGAAAATAAAGGAAGATAATATTCTTCATTAACCCCTTTCAACTTTAACACTCTTGTTGCTGAACATGCCACACACACATGGAATAAAAATGCATGCACATGCACAAACAGGATCTTATGGATATGATGAAGAGATGTCAGAGTGACCCCAATATGATCAATATGACCCCTGCACTGCAGTTTTAAGGGACCCTTGTATGGCACTTTTATAAATGTAACCCACCATAAGGACTGTTTGTTTCTCACCATCTCACACACAGACACACCTTCCATGTTGCATGTGTGATTAATTGATAGCATGCAGTGTATAGGTCGCCTGCAGTGGTTAATTTAACACTCCATTACAGTTTGTTAAAACTACAGGGAAAACTCTCAGCTGAGAAAATCTGATAATTAATGCAGCCAATGGGAACGTTTTATCTGGAAGAGTTATTCCACAGGGACAAAGACGTGATTTCTTACAATAAACCAGTTCATATAGAGGCAATGTAATCTTTTAGTTCAGCAAAAATATAAAGAAGAAGAACAAACACGAATGACTAAGGAGGTACTCAGGCCACACTTGGATCAATCAGAGCCCACGGCCTTCTGATTTTCTGTCATTAGGAAGAAACAGTTACATTTCCAAAACAATATGCAATTTGAAACATGATTTTATGCAATCAAATACGAACATGAAGAGAGGACAAGATATAGGATAAACCTAGCTGATGATGATTTGATCAAATTTACTCCTTAATTTCTGTATTTGATGATTTATTACATATCAGACAGAAACTGAGCTTGAAAAAGCTGCAGTTTTACTGATTACACTCTATACTGGGTGAAGTATAAAGAGAGAACACATAAAAACAAAGCTCATGTAGGTCAAAAGGTGAATTCTGACAGGCTGCATGGAAAACAAGACTCCAAATCTAAAGTAACAGAAAGTGCAGAGGAACAAAACTTGTCTTACATCAATGCCAAGACATTTGAAAGAGCATGACATGGATCTGTCTACTTTGAACTCACATCTTCAATTCTTTTACTGTAAGAAATCGAGGAAAATGCTGGAGAAACCTGTGAAAATGTCGACCACACTATCTTTCATTTTTGGCTTCATTCATACAGGAAAGAAGGAATCTATTTACATTTAAAGTAAAGAACATCCTACTGGTTCTTTCTTCCTAAAAAAGCCTTTTTCACTGTTGTGTCAAGGCCAGGTTAGAAAGTTTGAGTTTGTTTTCTGGCTCCACTTTATGCGTTTCATGCAAAAGACCACAGTCTGCTCACAGAGGTAGCAGTTGGCCTCCTGAATAAAAAGACATTTCTGATGTTTAAAATCCCTGGAGGTAAATACATGAAGATCCTTTAACAAAAATACCTGTTTCACTGAACAGCCATATAAAAACTTTAACGTCAACTGAGAGGGGTCTGACAGCAGACTGTACATCCCTGACGGCCACTCTCACAGACCGTTCATCTGAGATGCCCTATATCTCTGTTTTAGATAAATATTTTATTTTTTAATTAAACATTATTCCTAAACATTCATGAAGTAAACACATTCAAAACATTACAGACTAAGAAACATTTCATAAACAGAAAAAGGTCGGCCGTCTAATCTGGGATTATATTATGGAAAGACCCCTTTTAGAAGTAGTTACATGCATGGTAGTTCAATTTAGCTCCATTAGCTTTATTAAAGCTAACATACCTATGCTAGCTATGTAATTACTGTATGATATAAGCAAATGTAGCTAAGTTAGCTTTAGCAATGTGAGCTTTAGCAAACACAGCTCTAAAAGCAACATATCTTCTAATATAACAAAACCACATAGCTTAGCCTATTTGCTGCTTTGTGAGCTTAGCTTTGGCTATGTAGCTATGTAGCTGTATTAGCTACATAGCTATAATATCCAGAGATAAGTTAGCTTTAGCGATGAGAGCTTTAGCAAACATAGCTAAAAGTAACATAGTTGCTTAGATAACAAAAGCACATAGTTTACATCACTGCTTTGTGAGTTAAGCTTATGCAATGTAGCTATGTAGCTGTGTTAGCTACATTATCCAGGGCTAACTTAGTTTTAGCAACGTAAGCTTTAGCAAGTATAGCTAAAGCTAACATAGCTACTAAGATAACATAACCACATAGCCTACAGCTTTGTGATCTTAGCTTTAGCTATGTAGCTACATAGCTGTATTAGCTATGTAGCTACATTATTCAGAGATAACTTAGCTTTAGCAATGTGAGCTTTAGCTAAAAAAAAAAGCTAAAACTCACATAGTTGCTTAGAGAAGGAAACCACGTAGTTTACATAGCTGTATAATAGTCTTTTATTAGATAACGGTGGAGATGTGAATTAACAGTTGCATTTATCATTGTTTATTCTCTACGCCTGCCTCTCTACTCCTCTAAGCAGTAGAGATGCAACTGGTCGACTACAACTCCCACAATGCTTTGCATGTCAACAAATATGGCTGCCCACTGAAGAAAGTCAAAGTACATGATCGAAATGGATTAAAAATGGATAAACAGACGCTTATTATTGGATGTAACATTGTGGATTTAATCTCCAAAGACCCTGAAAAGTCACCAAAGTTCGGGGCTCACTACAACGGTGCCCTTTAGAGCTACAGAGTCATCATGGTAGCAAACAAAAGGCAAAATGGTCAGCTTTCAGAGGAAAAAAAGAGTACATTTCTATGACTTACGGTTCAAAAGTTACTAACGTTTTTATAAACTGTGTCACATATTGTTGTATAGGACAACACTGTCCTCAAAGATTCCGGAAAGTCTAGAACATGTTCTGTAAGAGCTACGAATGCTTGGAAGACATGATTAGAAAGGCACAACGGAGAGCTTTTGTGGATCCATGCCATGTGAGCTCTAAGGGTTAATATATCGGCTACATACTGGCTGATGTTGATTAATCTGTGAGACACTATAATCGGCCCGCCAATCAATCAGTCGGGCTCTGGTCTATACTAGTTCTGAGATATACGGTGTCTCAAAAGAACGGTCTGTGAGAGCGGCTGTAAAAAATGAATGGTCTGCAGCCAGACTGTCTTGCATTAAATCCCAGAGTACCTCAATCCTCCTGAACTATTCTATTTTTTTGTAATCAAAAGCACAACATAGGAAGGAAATTTGCAATGACCTTGTACTTCACCAAACATGGTTGATAAAAAAAAAACATTTAAACAAATTTGGGACTCAAAAGTATGAACTTATTAACATAGTATCATGACTTTGAAAACTTCTGATGAAGTTTTAAGTTCCAAAAAGTCTCAGAACAAGTAAAGTGAACTGAGTCTGATACCAGCCAAAAAGAAAAACAGAAAAAAAACTTCCACTAACTCTTCCAATTACACAGCTGTATCCATGGTAACCATTTGTGCATGTTTATTGTTTGTTTTCCTGGCTTGCTTTCTGTCAAAGTAGCATGCGAGTGTGACATTGCTCTGCAGCTGTCTTTAAACTCCCTGCTGTAAGGCCGCTCCAACAACAATGAGCACAGCATGAGTTAAGGCTATAAATAAAACTGATCAAACAACAAACTTGGAATACTGACCCTGAATCTGTCTCTGTGTCACTGCAAAGGATGAATCTTTATTTTCATTGGATTTTCAAACATTTTTGTGATAGTCAGGAATGATCTGAAACTCAGAAGAAGATGTAAATGCATAAACATGAGCTCCGTTAGGCAGTTGGAGTTATATGGCATTGTTAAACTATGTGCCGAAGAATTGGTTCCTGACGGCTAAAACAGGGCAATCTAGAGTCAGTTTTTAATACCATATGCAGCTGTGGTTTCCAGTGTCTTGCAAAATGCTATGTACGAGTGAACAATAATGGCAGCAGATAGGAGGCAGAAAGGATTGGTGATAGCTTCTGGAAAACTTTTCAGGTAGTTGTAGAGACAGTGTAAAGACTGTCTCTACAGACATAGATGAAAATCCATAAAGCGTGTGCTGGCTGCCCTTGGGTTCCCCACACAAGACATTAGATCAGCTAAAATGTTAATATTTAAGAAGTGATGTTGGCACAGCCGTGATGTTCTTCAGAGCAGGTAGGATCACTCTAAACACACCTCACGCTACATGAAAATATGGCAAGATAATCCTAGAATCAGTATCAATTAAGCCTTTGCTTAGATGGTTGGAAGGAAGACAATAGGACTAAAACTGACCTATCTTGTAGTATATTCCCTGATTTAATCTGTATTTTACACCCCAGAAAGCAGCCAGGCAAATGTAATGTCCATTGGTTCAAACAGTCACTGGTAAATCAAGATTCCTGGCTACCATTACACCATGATGCCAAAAGAACATTCCAAGCAGCTCATAGAAAAGGTTATTAAAAAAGTACATCAGTGAAATCCATCATCAAGAGATCAGGCCATCCTGGGTGACCGTGTAAATAGGAGACCAGTGAGAGAAGCCACCAAGACACCTATGACTCCAAAAGAGTTCCTAGCTTCAGCAGCTGAGATGAGAGAGACTCTGCGTACAACAGCTGTTGCCTGGGTTCTTCACCAGTCAAATCTTAGTGAGAGAGTGGCAAAGAGAAAGCCACTGTTAAAGAAAACTCTTATTATATCTCAACTAGAGTTCACCAAAAGGCATGTAGGAGACTCCATGGTCAAGTGGAAGGGACTGCTTTGGTTTGATAAGACCAAAATGGAGCTTTTTGGCCGTCAGACAAGATGCTATATTTGGCAGACACCAAACCCTGCACATCACCAAAAAAAGAAACACCCCGGTAGTGGCAGCATCATGCTGTGGGGATGCTTCTTGGCAGCAGGCCCTAGAAGGCTTGTAGAGGTAGAGGGGGAAATTAATGCGATGAAATATCAGATAATCCTGAAGGACAATCTTATTCAGTCTGCAAGAAAACATCAGCTTGGGAGGAGATATATTTTCCAGCAAGACGATGACCTGAAGAGCTGACAGAGCTTGAGCAGTTTTGCAAAGAAAAGTAAAATTGCAGTGTCCAGATCTGCAAGCCTGATTGAGACCTATCCACACAGACTGTGATTGCAGCCAAGGGTGTATCTACTAAACACTGACTTGAAGGATTTAAAAATGTGTGCACTCATTTTACATTACATATTTTTATTTCATTGAATTACTTTGTAGAAATCTATTTGCACTTTGACATTAAAGAGGGTTTTTGTCAAAAAAAATTATACTGACCATAACTGATTTATAAGATCTATAAAAGGGTAAAATATCCAAGGGAGTGAACACTTTTTATAGCTAATGTATGGCTGGCCATCCTATGCCAAAGCCCTCCTCTTTCAACCGTGCCTGGGCCAAGGAAGAGTACCATGCTTGAGCTAAGACAGTGCACTCAAACTAGTCAAACAAACTGGACTTTTGGGGTCAAACGGGCATGAGCACACACAGTATGGATTCATGAGTGCACCCTGAGAGAGCAAGTGACTGTGTCAGCATTGATGATACAGTGAAAATGATCGGGGCCGTTTTAAATCCTCTCTCTTGTGGGAAAGTAAACAGTATTTTTCCAGTCTTTAAGCAAATCTCCATTTCAAAGTGCACAAAATGCATAATTTTGTGCCCCCTTGCACCTTGTTACTTTGAAATGCTAATGACGCCTGTGGTTGGTGTGGATGTGGATGTGTGTCAGAGAGGGGGAGAGCGAGAGAACGAGTCAGAGCATGTGTGGTAGAGTGTGACTGGTTTGTATAGCCTGGCTGTGGGCTGAATGACATCTTCAACTATCATTTGTTCCATTTACTCCCATTTGTTCCATGCACACATGCATGCATGCACACATGCAGAATCCAGAAATATTTAGAGACCTTCTTCATCTCTCTCTCTCTGACACACACTTGCAGACAAAGAATCATGCAATGCTCCATATCTATCTTGATGTACTCTGAGGGTGAGTGCTCTAGCAGCCATTACTCCTCATATATCACGTCATGCGCTCTGCTGTCTCCCTGACTATTACACCTATACATCTTACACAGATACACAACACTCACAACTTTTATCACTGCACTTACTTAGTAAAAGGTTGTGACCTATGAAGGGTTCATTAATCATGCGGCACAAACTATTCTGATTGGTGCGCTCACATTTTACAATGGGCGGTGCATGACCTTTAAACAGAGATTGTCAGTGATGGCCTGCAGTGTAAAGACATAATAAGCATCATCACCACATACACCACATTCTGGATGTGAATCTCTGTATGGACAAAAGAAAGGATGATTTGAAAAAAGAGCAGCTTTAACAGGAAATATGTCCTTCATATTTCCGCTCCAGGTTGGTTAACTCGTTCTCCTCCTGTGTGGTACATCTGGTATTTTTCTAAAGTGGACAGTGTAATAGTAGTAAAGAAATACATCGCACTTTCCACATCTCTCCCTTCAATGTGACTTTCATTCTTCGCAGCACTCTTTAAAGATGACTTCTTTATATCAACATTTATACTTTTCTGGTTTGAAGTTTATTCAGGGCTGTGTGTGGGTGTGCATGTGTGTGTTAGGGATCTCTTTTGGCAGCCAGATGAAGGCAGCGCTCAGCGGGGGATGACAGCGAATTGTAAAATAAGGGAAGAGGGATAGATGTAGCAGTTGGGAAAACATGGTGGTTTATCTACAGAGTATGTGTCCTTGAGGGAAGAAACTGAACCAATGCCAAAATGAGATTTGATTGCCAAGTGTGCCAAAGCGCTGGAGTGAAGACCCTAAATGTCGTCGGAAACGATGGGAATTGACACATTTTGCATCTGAGATGTCATTTATAAACATCGTGTATGCAGAAATAAGAGCCCACACCACTTCCTCTACAGAAGTTATGCTCTTAATTTGACAGAAGAATGTGTGCAACCATAGACAATGGGTTACATCAACACTGACGCTGTGAAAAATGCTGAGTGCTTAAACTTTTACATTTTGCAATACAAGGGAGTCAGCAGTGCCTTCATAAATACATAAATATGTGATAGCTCATGAGAGACAGGAAATATGAGGTTTGAAGCAAACACAAGACACTTGTGCTCTACCAAAAGGAAAGATTAGTGAAGAAGTCCCTAAACCAAGTTAAATCGTTCCACAAGTGAACCATGCTGAATGATTGGCAGCAGAAAGCTGACACTTCGCTAGGGTTGTCAAGGGGGATCCACTGCATCTGTGTTTTGTCCAGCCAGTGCCACGACACCTCCAGAGGGCTGAACAGTGATCTCCAGCATCCCAGAGCCACCCCCTCCATGCTAGCTCCCACCATCCAACAAGCCAACACAGAGACTTTCTCTTTCACACGTACTCTGTACCATGGCCAAACAGCATCACCACCGTCAACAGACCCAGGCTGAGTAAGAGGGCGGGAAAAGCAGAGCTAGGGTGAGGTGCTCTGACTGGAGCAAGCACTCACACCTGCCAGAATAGGCTGACACTCTCCCTCCCCCTTCTACCTACCCTACCACAACTACAACTACAGCAAGACTACTATATCACAGACATGACACGTGAACCTGCAAAGGCTACACAAGAGATATTGAGGAGAGGGGGAGCTTAGCAAGAGGGTGGGGGAGGCAGAGCTAGGGTGACATGGCCTGACTAGGACTTTGATAAGCTTTCTACGTGCTGTGCTTCTCAAATCCATCATAACAACACAAGGTCAGCAAATAATCTCCATCCTGCCTTTTTTAGGACAACTTTTCCCCAATTTTCCATCTGTTCCAAGGACCTCATTGTTGGGACAACTTACTGAGTCATATTAGAAACTGCAGCAACTTAAATTCATTCAAGAAACAAACTAAATGTTTTTATTGGACCAATTAAGCACAACAAACTTAATTATTCTCTGACATTATTGTCTATTTAACTTCTGCTTTGTGTTTTCTTCTGTCGGGATATTGTTCTTTATATTTAGTTTAATTGTAAAGTAATAATTAATACTATTTGATGTTCATTTGAATGTTAAATTTTTCACTAAGGAGGGCCGCTCGACAAGCCCTCTTGGGTTTCTTTGGCTTCTCCTGCACATTTACTCATTATCTGACTTCAAAATGTATTGTATTTCTTGTTTTATTCTGTATTGTGTTTCCTTCTCTTTGTTCAATATGTGCACTAAAAGAATAATAATAAGAATAATAATTTACATAAACAAACTAGGGCTCCATCTGTTATTGATCTGACTAATTATTGAGGCCAATATTTGGCATTTGGCAAATTATTGGTATCTGCATTTTATGTAAACAATAATTAAAAAGATTAATTAATACAAAATTGCACTTCTTTGGTTTCACTGAATCGTGTCTTCCCTTCTGGCCAGTGTTAAAACTATGACTAAAACTGACTAAGACTAGCCAAAAACAGATCAGTTATGACTAAAACTGACAAAAGTCATTTTAGTTTTCGTCAACATGACTGAAACTAGACTAAAATGTAATTTGTTTTTTGGTCGGACATCCAAAATCACTGATATTTCTCCACTGTGGGTAAAATCTGTTAAAATGCAATACATCAGTAGATTCTCTGCCTCTCAGCTGTAGAAAGCAGGGACCCAGATTTGGCAGTGTACAGAACACACTACCATGATTCGGCACCAGATTTAGGCAAGAGAATAAAATCTTAGACTAAAAGTAAAGACTAAAATGTGATAACTTTTTACGGACTAAAACTAGACCTTTTGGGGGTTTTTTTGCGGTTTTCTTTGGCTAAAGCTAGACTAAAAGTATAAAGGATAGAGATGACTAAGATCTGACTGAAAATAAAAGACATTTATTCAAGACTAAGACTGAGAATGAGATTAAAAACAGCTCTCAAAATAAACACTGCTTCTGGCTTTATTTTCACCACAAAACTATGTGATGGCTTGATACCCCATGAGTATTAGCCAATCAACAACTGGGTACCACTGACAGTGAGCATCACTTCCATTTCTGTGCCTCACAGCAACAAGGTTCCTAGTTCACCTCTGTGTGGAGTTTGCATGTGTTCTCCATCATGCTCTCTGGCTTCCTCCCACCACCAAAAACATGCTTGTTAGGTTAATTGGTGTCTCTTAATTGCCCATAGGTGTGTGAGTATGAGCATGCCTGGTTTTCTGTATCTGTCTATCTCGTCCAGTGATAGCTCGGATAGGCTCCAGCCCCCCTGCGACCCAGGACAGATAAGCACAGACGAAAATGAATGGATGGATGGATCCAACTGCAGTACATCTGATGCCCACAAAAGAACCAAAGCCCACACTTTACTGAAGCTCTGATCTACAGAACACTAAAATAAAATGATATTTTACAAAATAACATTTTCTTATGACTGGAAATTTAAAGTTAGTTTCAGTTTAAATGTAAATATCACAAAGAAGAGTATGAATTGTATGCAGTAATTGTACAGATTTCAAGTCATTCTCCACAGAAGAGCAGACTGAAGCTTTTTTGAATAATCTTTACAAGGTTGATGGGCAGATTTCCAGGTTATATATCTTACAGACTAGACATTTCTTGATCTCACTTGATAGCTGATCTGTCCTTCAGCAAAGAAGAAGAAAGCCATAAAAAGTATAAGGAGGAAGAGTGATGAACAAATTTCTCTTTTGGTTCTCTCTCTTAATTTTTCTAAGAATACATCCTTCAACCACAGCACCAAATCATATCCTGCTTCAAACATTGGGTCAACGAAGTCTTTGAGATGCCAAAGGTGACACTTCTGTGCAAAGGTCACCACACTTTTGCTGCTTGGCCAAACAAAGCTTGCAAAGAGACGCTGACTTCAAATAACGTTACATAACTGGAGCTGCATTAAACAGAAACATCTCAAGCTACTGCAACCTCAGAGTTTCTTTACAAGTATGGCTCTGCTTTAGAAAGCTCTGCCCACTTATATTCCCGTAATAATAGCTCAAAGGTGTTTGAGCTAATTGAAAAAATGAAATCCTGACATGTGTGTGTTTTTGTATTTGAATGTGAGTGCACAGTAGGTGTCTCACATGTGTCTTAGGCCCATGGGAGCTGACTGGGAGACGTGGAGGGATTGGGTAGCACCGTGTAATGACTTTGGGGGCCAAGGGGAGGGGCTGGATCAGGTGGCATATTAGGTGGTTGAGCAGCTAGTCTCACATACACACAGATACACTCCACAACACAGAAATAACAGGAAACATTTACAGATATGCAGTAATGAACACCAACTATGAGAGGAAGGAGGGCACACATGCAGGTCATACAAGCACACAGACGCTGCATGTCCAGATTATCTTGCATAACAAGAATGCAGTCCTGACTCCTGACTCATCTTGACCTGATAATAACCCTGGACCATTAGCAGACTGTGTGTTTGTGTGTGTGTTTTAGGATACACACACACTGGCATCCTCAGCTGTTCAGTTCATTCAGTGGTCCCCGGTGTTCAGCTGCTCCATTGAGTCTCCACAGAGTCTTCACGGCTCTATCTGTGCTTCTGTGACTTCACATCTCTAGAGTGGGTGTTTCTCATTCAGCCGTTAATTAAGCAGGGCCAGTGAAAGCAGCACAAAGCCTCATAATAAACATATAAGCTGTGGATGCATCACATTCTTCTGACTATTTAAACTGAATAAAAATGGGAGAACTCATCGTCTCTGTGGAACGAAGGAGAAAAGGCGGGGAAGTTTCTTTTGGTTTCAGCACTGATGATGACAAAACAGAGGAGTTAAAAAGTTGTTAACAAGTTGGACTCTGTTTCCAGAGCTTGAGGGAAACTTCTGGAAACTTCTTTCTTTACCTTCATCTTTGTTTCCAGAGCTGGGAAAAACTTCTAGATTCTTTCTTGAACTTTTTTGTTGATCTTTGTTGGTTAAGTTATGCCCTTAAGGCCTGTTTTAGAACAGGCATTTTTTTTAATACATGACACAATAATCTAATAAGATCAGATCAAATCTTTTTGAAGTTTGGCAGGCCTTTTCTGACTCTAATGGCAAAAAAAAACAATTTTTAGAGACTTATACAATGCAAGTTAGCCAATTTATATTTGTCTCTGTTGCAACACACATTCACGGATGTGTCGACATACATTCTAATACTGTTTGTACTTGAATTGTGTTACTGCAGGACACCTGTAGAGAGCACACCAGAGAGCTCAGGTCTATAAAACAACCTGCTGTGTAGGATGTAAACTACAAACACGATTGCAGCATTATTAATAATTTAAATGTAATTTATTCAGCCTATTCATTTTAATACAATTTAATTTGAAAAAATTAAAATTTTAATTCTATTTATTCACTTCAATTACCGTACCGAAAATGTACCGAACCGTGACTTCAAAACAGAGGTATGTACCAAACTGAAATTTTTCTGTACCATTACACCCCTATTGGTCATACTTTTCATCCACACTGGACTAGCCATTAGCCTGTTTAAAGACTACAGACATGCAGCTCTGTAAGAAACACTGGGTTAAAAAATGCTTTCTATTGATTAGTTGAATTAAGGAAAAATGTATCCACAACAATATTTTGGTTAGTTTGAGTGTGAAGCTCTTCTAGTTAAGCTCAACCTAACATCTCTGTGGTGCAAATGCAAAATGACACAACTTAAGTAATAGCTTAAGTAGTTTCAACGTGGAGTTTTGGGTGGACCTTACACTATAACTTAAGACGGAACTTCTGCTCAGCTGGTGTTGCAACAGGCTGCAGGCCCTTCCACTGTAAGGGCTTAATGTAAGTATTGTCCCATTTCACCCATCCACATCAAAGTAAAGCTGAACAGGTACAAGCTGTAAAATGCTGATGTGATTATGCAAACTTGCTATCCTTTTCCAAACATGTGTTTAACAATTGCCAGGGAGGACTCAGGCCACCCTCCATAGAACCCAACTTGGAGGGATCCCTCCTACAGAGGAAGGGTCCTAGACTTTGAGAAGGACCTTAACTGTGTTGTGAAAATAAATTAATCACATTGTATTTCATGAAAAACAAGCTAACACCTACAGGTACACTTGGTTGAAAGTCACCACTTTACATGGACCCTCGCTGAACCAATACACTGATCTCATTTCCATTATTTTTACAGGTATAAACTCCTAAAGCATGATTTGTCCCAGCTAATTTGACAGACACGTGTTTTCTCCCTGCAGTGACAAACATCGTAAAGACGTGGATAATTGTAGACTAGGGTTGTCAGCTTGTTTAAAACCTTCTGTCATTGTTGTTCCTGTTACCATGTTCCCGCTGGCATCCTCTCTCTGTCTACATCTTCCCTACAACACGTGTGTACTGCATCTTGCGTCAGTGTTGATTTTGAGTGACGCATTTCACACTCACACAGGGCAGTGGCCATGCATTCACAAATTTAGATATACAGGAACTAAGTATATATCCTGCCAAACAAGTCTCTTATAGGCTAAACAACTATTTCTATTGTGTCATCACTTCAAGCCAATGTCTGTGAACATGCCAAAAGAAGAACCCATATTGTAAGAGTCAGAGAATTACTGTCAAAATGTAGAAAGACTTCAGGTAGTGATTAACAGCTTCCCCATGGTGGAAGGTTTGCGACACAGCCTCTGATTGGTCAAAAGACTCAACACAAGGCATTCAAAAGTGGCCAGCTAACAGCTCTCAACATGGACAATATTGTAAATAATCATGAGAAGACATAAAGTATTGGATATTTAATTATGGATTTACTGTAAGATGCTGTAGTTTGAGGCCTGATTAATAAACTTTGGAGAGAGACATCAAACCAGAGTCCTCATTAGGATAGAGCAGCTGTCTACTCCACAGCACCAAAAACATCCCTAGCATGCAACATTCAAGTGATATTAAAGTGACAGTAAACTACAGAGGTGTGTGGAACATCAATTCACATCAGAATCCTAATGATCATTTCTAAGACTCTAAATAGATTCAAACTGTCTAAAAATCAACACTTAAAAAATGTACTCTCTTACATCCTGGGTACATTTTCACCAGCAGCCACTTTCAGGACGGAAAACTTACAGCAGGCATTTTATTCCATCTCTCTAACCTCTCTACCTTCTTTGGTACACTGATGCAGCAAGGGGTCATTTTCTTGCTGCGAGTCATGCTGCTGACCTTAGCTAGCTCTCAGCACTGGTAATCTGTAAAGGCAATGTCTGGCATACTAACACTCTGCATTCAAGTCTGAGGAGAAGTTGGACAGACAACAAGTTTCAGTAGCTGGTTAAAAAAAAAAAAAAAAGAGCATCATCATCCACATATATAGTTCATCACTCATTAGCAGGTTTCATATAATAAAGTGGTAGATGGCTTGAGCCCACAAATTTTATTCATTTAAAGTATATGCAAAGTAAGCATAAACTATTTCCATCTTCTTTAAGGTGTGCAGTTGATAAAAAAAAAACATACAAATATTACAGTGCTTTAAAGTAAAATAATAACTTGCAGCATCTAAACATGCAGTAGACTGGAGTTGATCCTGGAAAATGAATGGTTTTAAAGATTGTGAATTGATTTGAATTGAAAATTGATTCAAAAATTGAACTGTGAGAGATATAGGATTTACACCCCTAGAGCACTGGTTCCCAAAGTGGCTGTTGGGACCCCTGGGGGGGACATAGACACTAGGGAATTCATTGGAAGCTTGCCAAAAATACAAAGAGAAATTTCAAATGACTTATAGTTACATACTTTAACTATAAATCTAAAAATTTGATTTGAAATATTTGTATACATTTATATAGAAATATATATGGGGATTAATATTTAAACAAAACAGTAGTGGGCTTGTTAACACACATGAATCATGAATGCTTAACCAGAGTTGAAGAAAAGTTGCAGTGACTGGTGAAAATTGCATTTTTTTCTGAATTTGTCTCAATTTGACAACTAACAATCCTGCAGCTCCTTGAGGTACTAACTACTAACTTTGTAGTGGAAGAGTAACAGTAACAATATCTGACTTCTGTTTGATTTTATGATGCCAAACTGAGTAGAAAAAAACACAAATCTGTCCAGACTGACCCTGATTCTAAAAGATAACTAAGACATGAACACAAAGATAAAACAAGATCCAGCAATTATCAGTGTATCTATTAAATATTTATATTATAAGTGTATGCAGTAGTGTATGTAGTGTACAAATTGCCACTCTGGGGAATTGTAAGGATTCCTTTTACTTTTCAAATGAGTACTGGTTTCTCACATATTCCGTTTATATCTGGCGCTGGTTTTATCTTTCCTCTTCACATCCACACGTTCAGGATGTGGTTAGGCAGCTGGAGATGGGACAGAGAGCTATCAGTAACAAAGACAAATATTCATCAAATCCCTTCAGACAATGCATAATTCATCACATGGGGATGTGAATTATATATATCGATCATCAAATATTTACACTATTTGCGTTTTTCGAGAACTGGGGTCTGGATGTTGCCTTCCTGTGGATTGGCTCAATGTGACATGATAACATGGAGTTTTTGGTTTCACAGGGATGCAGCGTTTCAAAGCACTGAGCCAACTGATGAAGCAAATAAAAAAAAAAAGAGGATAAGGGAGCTAGCGACAGGGTTAAACCTTTGTAGGCTGTGCAATACACAGACAAACATATGCTCATATCTGTGTTCCAAGCCCACATCATGTCAGACAAATAGATCTGCGTGATCTCTTTGGCTTTTAAGCCAAAAAAAAAGAGTGGGATAAATAGAGAGAATATGTAAGTAAAACATGTCTATAAATCCAACCCAAACTTATTAAAATAAAGAAAACCTACTAGAATGAAAGTATGACATAAGTTTAATTTAAAAAAATTGCCCCAATGAAGAGATGATTTTTCAACCCAAAATAGATGGATTTGATGATGATAAGCAGCAGATTAACGTTGTGTGTGTTTGTGTGTGCAGGCATAGGTTATAATTCTTTTTAAAGGAGATTAAACCTTTATTTTGGCAAACATCTTAGTCAGAAATGATCCTTCTTATACACACACACCCGTGCGCTGTAGGGGAGTGTGATTGGGAAGTGGGCCAATGAGAGGGATAGAGCGAAGTCACATATCGGGTTGAAGAGAGAGAAAATGAAGAGAGAGGCATTGAACAGAGACAGAAAGATTGGGAGGCAAGTAGGACAGATGTAACAGGCCACTGTGGGTCAGATAACGTCTCACTGATGGAGAGAGACAGAGAGAAATCTGATCCTGTGATACGCCTTCCCTCTCTCTCTCTAGCTCTCTGGCTCTCATGGAGTCATTGAGTCTTGTAGGCGAGCATGCATCTGTCAACAACTCTCCCTCCTTCTGTCTATGGCAGCACAGCAACACACAACTCCTCCATCCCAAAGAAAAAGTAACAGTGTGGATGGTAAATGGTCGTGGACTTGAGCTTGAATAACTATTCTGGTTGTCTGACTTCTCTGCTTTCACAACGCAGGTCATACCTACCCATACACACCACATTCACTCTACATTCACACACCGACTGTACATGGACTCGAGTATCCCCATTCCTGTGGGGTCTTTTTTGGAGTATGGTTTCTGGTTTGTCTGTGGATGTATATGTTTTCAGAACGTGAGTGTAGTTTACTCTGGAGACAACGAATGACTGCTCACGCTACCAGGTACGGAGAGTTCTGTGAGCCGAACTCCTTTTAATCAATGTTTCCACACATTTTGCCACATTTGTTTTCACATTTAACCCATTTTTGCAATTTTTAGCTAATTTTTGCTACTTTTAAATTTCTTTTTACTACTTTAGTTGCCACTTTTTACTCACTTTTTACCATTTTCACACCCCATTTTTGCCATTTTTTCCTTTCTTAACCAGTATTTGCTGCTTTTTTCAGTTTTCTTCCCTCAATGTGCCCATCCACCAATAAAAAGGTGACTCTTTTGTTAGAAAATAGCTTAACATTTTGAAAATGCTAAACTGTACAACAGCATAAATAAATAAAATTAATTTTTGATGCTTTGATAAGAGTGGTTATTATTCAGGTGAAATATAAAATGTGGTTATCACAGCTTAAATTTACAATGGACCATGATTTTCTTGACTTCCATGGGCCCCCCATGCCCTGGAAAGCTCGCCTTTATTCCCCCTTCGCTCTTCTGGTGCTCTTTTCAAAGTCAAAGCTTAAGCTACCCACATTTCCACACAACAATTTTATTCTAAAGTTTCTGAGTCTGTTATTAAGTGAAATAATTAATTTTGCAGGCTTGCTAAACTCTTTCTTAGTTATTAATAATTATTTTAATCGCATCATATTCATAATAATCAGAATACTGTTAAAATGAGGTGAATATTACAATTTTAGCGTGGTGTTGGCATTCTATCGGTTAAGCCCAAAATGATTCACAAAGTTCTCATTTCTCAGATTAAAAAAATGCCATTGTTTCTGTTTTAAAAGTAGCCTAAAAATCCTGTACACTATAAGATACATTTAAAAAGTAGTAATCAGAAACCGGCATATTATTTCTCATGTACAGGGATATGAACAACCAGGTTTCTTTGTGCACATCTATTCCGAATATGATCAAAACAGGGGATATGACTCAGTAATATCTGTGTTAAAAAAACGAATAAAAAATTAAAGAAAAACAAATTCCTTCCATATGTGGTCTCATTTCAGTTCTGCCTGAGCAGTCAACACAAACTACGTGGGTTCAGTCCTAAAGATGCTGCCCCTGAATTGAGACACAGCATATCAAAAAGCAGACCAATTACAGCTGTAAATTTAAAGCAGTGATCACTTTTAGGTATTAAGTTAAAGATGGTTATACTCAGTCAAGGGTCTCTCAGGGATTTCTTTCAGTTACATGGTCCTCTGCAGCCCTGGAGGTCTGATACCAGACCTACTATGAGTAACTGCTGGTGCAGTGGGTAATTCCTGGTGAACTTCAGCTTGTGCTCCTTTAAACTATGACATACTGACTGATGCACACATGAAGGGACATTATGGATGTGCTCCAGCTCTCAGGGCTTGAGGCTGCAGATGTGTGATACACTGTATCTTTCAATTTTCTAGGAAGCACCCCACCAGTGTAGAAGCTTGATAAGGGTCACAGTTAATGGAAAAAAACAAAAGGAGATAAGAGTTTGTAATAAAGGAACTTGATTAGTTATGAAAAAGAAAAATGAATTTGATAGGAGTCACAAGGAACTTGATAAGAGGCGCTCATGAACGATAAAGGAACAAAGGGATTAAAGTGGGGATGCTGGGAAAACTCTGGTTGCTGTATGGATCACTACACAGGGCATCTATCAATAAGGAGTTTATATTGTAGCACAACCAATTCATCTTTAAAGTCATGATTTGCTGATTTTTGAAGTGACCCACTACAACTGTGTAGGTTACTATGCAGGGAATTTGCTGTTTTGTGCTTTCTCAGAATTAAAAATGAAAATAGTGATATCCTTCAATGGACTCCACAATGCATTGTGGAATATATGTCAACATGTATGCAGTACAGCTTTAGTGAGTGTTCTGAATGTTCTCCTCCACTGCAAATGAAAGACGCCAAAAAAGTTAGTATGAGGATCTGAATGTAGGCTGATTTTATGAGTTAAAAGCACATTTTGATAGAAAAACATTTTTTTCTTATGACAGTTAACATAAATAAGTGAGTAATACTTCAATAATTTTGCTCAGTATAATGTTACTGATAGTCACAGTTGTGTCGTGTGGTACTAAGTGTCCAAAATGGGTGGGTTTTTGTGTCACTAAGCTGCTCACTATATCAGCCACCCTGTAGGCATGAGAATGAGGCAAAGGGAGGCAGATTAACACTAAATTATTTCTATACACTGGAAAAGCTGATATTGAGCATTAATTGTTTTTCAAAAGAAAATAAGATTTGGCTTTAGATTGCTTTTTTATATCAACCCCATTTTTATCATTTCCCACAGTATTTAGAACTTTTAATAAACAGCAGTTATTTTTTATTTTACTGCATGCTAAGAGTATTTTAACAGTCGAAAATGAAGAAATACAAAAAAAGGGGGAATTGATACTAGACTTTTAGCGAGAAAAGGTGAAAATAGGTTAATAACTACATGTTGGCTGTAAAGGCCAATAGCAGTAAGTTTTAAGTTGTAACACTCCCTCTGTGCCAACATGTTCATCATGTTTGACTGTGAAAATGATTAGAGTATGAGCAACGGGTCACTTCTTCTGCCTGAATAATTAAAAAAAAAAAAAGTTTGGACACAACAGACGTGCATTGGCTGTTAAATCAGTTCATGTCACATTATTTGCCAATAGCCGGTGTTTGTAAGGATGGACGATATCCTCCTAATCTGTGTCTTCGGACACAGGTCTCAATGTAGAACATTTACACTGTTATTATAAGATTTAAACACTGTATTTTTAAGAAATACAGGCGCTGAAACACAGGCAACTCCAATGCTGTAGTTATCAGGAGATTAAGGTTAGTGCTGATGAAATGAACCGCTCCACTCAAAGTGAGTATGAACTGTAGTTCAGGACCTTTTTTACTCTCCATTGCCTCTGTAATGGACAAAAATGTGCTAATGAGAAAGTTTGTGTTTTTTCTCTGTGGGAAGCTAAAAAAACAGGCTCATTCAGAACGGAGTGCAAACTAAAAAACAGCCTCAGTATTGTGGATTTCAATGGTAGGAGAATGTGCAGACATCCTATAGAGAGCACAGCGTGAATCATAGACGAGGAAGATTTCATGATGAGAGTGTGGGAGGATGAGGAGGGAAATGTTCAAGTGAGGAATAAAGTGTATAAAGAAAGAAAGAGTGAAAGAGCAGGCTGTGGTGTCAGATGGAGCAGGCAGATGGTTGGAGGATGCGTTTCCAATCAGCTTGGTGATAGGGGTGAATCCTCAAACACTAAATCCACAGAAATCCTTACAATCAAAACAAACGCATATCCCCTCTGTAGGCCAGCCCAAAGTATACAGTAAACCCTCTGTCAAACATGTTAGCATGGTGGCTAACTCCCACTGACAGCCAACCTAGGAGGTGCCAAAGATCTCAGGGGGGCCACAAGGCTTTGTCTGCTCTGAGGTTGAAAAAAATTAGACTGACATATATTAACTATTATCATGACAAGGGCTCAGCTTTTCTTGAAAAGTAAGGGGGTCCAGCTTAAAAAGGTTGGGAGCCACAGCTGTAGGGTCACATACATACAAACTTCAGTTATAGTTTCAGTGTTATATGTTTTAAATCAAACACTAAGGCCACTCTGAGAAATACTTAATGGTGAGGACTACATCAGTTGGATCCCCCTTCTTGGGTGTCATTCTCTACGCTTGTGTTGTTTACTCTCAGAGCTCTGTTTTTTCCACAACACAAAAATACAATTCAATCTTCATCTGCATCTTCCACATTCATAAAATATCAATAAAATAAAATCACTTGACTCTCTGTCTCTCTATCTTTGCTGTTAGAAACAGGAGTGTGATAATGTGTTGCTAATATCATCCCTGATCCAGTGTGTTATCACATTGCGTGTGTCATATGCCAGACCTGACATTGATAAGAAGATGATGGGTCCCTGAGCTTTGATATAAAAAACACTTTCCTTGCATGACAGCACGAGTCACAAAGAGATGAGACACACAAAATGACACCAAATGATGATTCATTTTGTCTCTCTTTGAAGCTATAATGTATCTCTTTGAGGTTGTTCTCTGTCCTTTGTGCTCATGGTGTTTTTTTCTTACACAGCAGAGTACCAACTGGGTACAAAAAATTACTTTTGTCATAGGTATACTCCAAAAACAGCAGCTTAATTTACTTTAGTTTTCAAAATCTCTACTTTTTAGACACTATATGGACAAAGGCACTAAGCTGCCTGACATTACACCAACACAGACTGTAACGACATTGTATTCAAATGCATGTACTTTAAGATGGAGTCAGCCTCATTTTGATGCTTTTGAAGGAATTTGTGCCCATTCACGCTGTAGAGCATTTATGAAGTCAGGCACTGATGTTGGACAGAAGGCCTGGCTCTCAAAAGATGCTCAATGAGGTGGAGGTTAGGGCTCTCAGCCAAGTTCTTCCACACCAAACTCATCAAACCATGTCTTAGTCCTGGCTTTGTGCACTGGGTCACAGTCATGTTGGAATAGAAAAGGGCCTTCCCCAAACTGTTGCCACAAAGTTGTACGCACAGCATTGTCGAAAATGTCTGGGTATACAGAGGCCTTAAGATTGGCCTTCACTGGAGATAAGGGGCTTAAACAAAACCCTGAAAAACAGCCCTACACCATTATCCCTCCTCCACAAAATTTCACAGTTGGCACAATGCAGACAGGCAGGTTACCTTCTCTCAACATTTACCAAACCCAACCAACCCATCAGAGAAGTGTGATTGATCACCAATACGTTTCCACTTCTCCACAGTCCAGTGTCAGCGTGCTTTACCCCACTCCATCCAACGCTACGCATTGGCCTTGGTGAAGTGAGGCTATCATGCAGCTGCTCGGCCATGGAGACCGATTCCATGAAGTTCCCATCAAAGTTTATTTGCTTACATTAATGGCAGTGAAAGTTCAGCAGTGTTGGCGACTTTAATGAACAATGCTCCTTATCAGTTGTTGACACCTCTGTGATTTTATGTGGTCTTCTGATTCATGGCTGAGTTGCTGTTGTTCTTAAATGCTTCCACTTTCTTATAGTACCACTTGCAGCTGACTATAGAATATCCAGCAGAGATTAAATTTCAACAGGTGGCATCTATCACAGCATTGAAGTCACTGAGCTCTTCAAAATGAACCATTTTGTATCACAAATGTTTGTAAAAGTCTGGAAGACCCCCAAAACAGGCCTTGTCTTATAAATCAGTTGACTTATATTAAAGATTGGACTGTAATCAAAATGAGGGTGTAGCTGATTTCAGGCCAAGTGTAACAATTAATACTGATAAATTCAGTGAATACAGCAAAGGTAAGGACATGAACATGAGTGTGTGGGTATGTGTGTCTGTCAGGTGGGGAGGGACTGCTGAGCTGTGTTGACATTACTGAACTACAGTTGCTTGTTGACATCATTACCACAGGACAGCTGAGAGCAGCTGCAAGACTCCAGAGAGACAGAGAGACAGAGACAGAGAGAGAGGTCATACAACTAACCATTTAAGTCTCTTTACCTTTTTGTGTCTTGAGTTTCTTTTTTCTCTTTTTGTGTCGGTGTGGCTCTGTGTAGTCCCCAAAACCTTTTCCTGAACAAACAGCATGAAACACAAATTTAAAAAGTTTAATTTTAAGGCCTCACACAGACACACAAACACATATGTGCTGCCAAAAATACAGCACGGGGGTTGATTGTGGCCATAGTTGTGGTCCAAGCAGTCTGACGTGCACTCAGACTCCCACTCTCTTCACACACACACACTGTAAATGCAGAGTATGTTATATTTACCATACATGCATACGTGGACGTACTGTGGTTTGGGATAGAAGAAACTGTGCATGTGTTTTTGTGTCAGAGGTCAGAGTGGTCTGGCTGAAATCACAAAAACCAGGGGAAGCTACTGCTGGTACAGACGGACTCACACAGACCCACACACCTCCCTCCATCTGTCTCCTTAGCTGCTCAATCATTAACTCACTCGTGCAGAAAGGGAGACAGCGAGGGGATCCATGTCCCGCTGAGACCAGGAACACTTTCACATCCCCACTGTGTGAACGGAGCGCGTCTGAACCAGATTATAGCAGACTGAAAGAGGATTTTATTGAACTGAACTGAATCATTTGGGCCTAAAACTGATTATACTGCATTAGTGGATTATACAGAACTGGATTATAGTGCTAGACAGATCAGGACAAGTGGAGAAATCAACCACAGAGAAATAATGAGGACAGAATCAGATGCTGAGTTGCTCTAACTACTTTTATTAGGGGAATTCAGCAGAAAAACTGAGAAATATTACTTTCATGACAGTCCAGGTGTGATCTTTTTATTTGAGTTTGTCCATATCGCTCCAGCTTTGTTTACTTTCATTTCAGTGAGGCAATATTTCATGACATCCACTAGTAATTATAAGCTTTTAAATTTGCTTAAGTTTGCACTAATGCTAAAATAAATCACTTCCGTTTAGAGCAGAGGATTAAAGCTGTATTAATAGGCATCAATAATAGTTACAAAGTTAACCTATAATGTTTTTATTTTCAATGTTAGATAAACTAGATAAGTAAAAAAACAGCTGTTAAGATATAGTTATGTTGCCATTAATACTATTTTGCAGTTTCTTTGTGCACTGATGTGTAAATATCACTATATCAATATAAACTGTGTCATTGCAATAAGATAATTTAAATATTATTACTTTTTTTTTTTTAAAAAGCAGTACTTTCGCACTTATTACACATACTTTTTTCTCTAGACTACAGGCCTGCGTATTACAGCTATGCTTTAACACCATATTGATACAATCAGATAAAGCTCATGCTAGCAATCGGTTACACTCACATTTATGACAAAGCATGTTGCATACAATGAAATTATTTCCAAATCTGCATTAACATGAAACTGAATACGAGGCTGCAACAAGCCTTGTGCTATAAAGGAGGAGGCTGGGGTGGATGAGGTGAGGCTTTACCAGCAGCAGAAGCGTGGTGCATCAGTATCAATGAAGCAGGAATAAGTGAGAAGGACGTCATATTTAAATTGACTGCTGAGTTTTAGAAAAAGAGCTGTGCTTGGCTGTGGGAGCTGGAATCAGCCGGCCACCAGGTGATCACAGCTGGGCGTATACTCCTCTGTCCTGCATGGCTAAGCTTCATACAGCTAAAGCAAGCAAAGGCTGACAGGTTAATATTAGTTTATTATTGGACTTCCTACTGTAACCTCAATTTTGCACAATTTCTTGCACATCCCATTTTTTCTCATGTTGTGCGGTTTTAAAATAAGAATAGACTTAAAGTCTAAAATAATTTAATTATGTTTGTATGCTTCAAATGTTAACTGGACATATCTAAGCCTATCTTACATTACCTGGTATAACTTCCTGAATTTTTTTCCTATTACAGTCAGAAATGAGCCTATAAGTTCTGGTATCCGATATCAATCTGATCCAGACTCAGATTGAGCTAGATTAGTTTACGTGACAATTCATAGGGCTGATACTCAAGGTGGCTCTAAGTTAGGGCTGGTCAATCAATCGTAAATCAGATTAAACCGCAATATGGCCTGCTGTTACTTTCAAATTACAGAAGTTGCAATACTTCTTTAACTTGAAATGTGTCAAAATACAAGTTTAATAAATCAATTTTTTTGCAGCGGCAGGGATTTTATGCACATTATGCAGTCATTGTTTTATAATGGTTTGCAAAAATCCTCCTTTTTGTGTTTTATGTATGTTTTTCTTAATCAAAATGAGTGACATAAATGATAATGCCCTTACACAAAGCAAATGATATCACATTTGCAATACGAGCAAAAAAAAAATTAGCTCATTCTATCTAAAACTGATGAAGCGTTACTTCATGAAAGTGATCACAGCTGGTAGCCAGCCTCACCTCCCCTACCCCTGCTGCCTCCTTTATAGCTTCAAGCCTGTTGCACCCCCATATTCAGATTCATGCTACTATGGATTAATTGCTTCTGAAATAATTTCATGGACTTATTTCTGGAATTATTTATTGCTGAATTTGTTGAAAAATACATAAGATTAAGCCAAGAATAATGGCATATTAAAGCGCAATCACAATATTTGGTGAAAAAAATCGCAATTACATTATTTTTGCAAATCGTTCAGCCCTACTCTACGTATAGCTCGGTCACATGCTATGCTGTATTACAGCCAGCACATGCATGTGCTAGATCAATGCACTCAGTTCTCCAGGCCTGTGCGTAGCATGGAGGAAGCTAACAACAAAGGCTAACCAGTTTGGAGATGTTTGATGCTACAGGCAACTTCTGCAACTATAAGCACTCATGTTTCAAAGTGTGGCAGTTTAACCACTGGTTTGAATAAATGAAAAAGGTGGATGAAATAAGACAAAACTAAACAGAGCAAAGCATTTAACTTTGTCAGCTGGAATGTAAAGGCAGGGGGAGTATGTTGAAAGTTCAAAACATGCTTTAATGGCATAAATGGTTGACACCTTTGTTGCCAAAAAAGAGTACATCAAAACACATACTAATAATGACAATCATAATAATACTGATAATAATAAAATACTAAAAACCACAAAGCTATTGACTCTTATAAAACTTATTAATATCTCTAATGTGGTGTTATTCAGAAATGTGCAGCTAGGTGTACAGTGCTTAACAAATGTATTAGACCACCTGTCATATTTGTCTCAGAGACCATCCAGCATCATGAAGTGCTTTAATGTTGACTCTTTCATTTTCAGTGAGCTCTCCACGTTTTACCATTTTGAACAGGAATGAGGAATTTCAAACTGAATTCACCTTTTTACACCCAAATTTGAGCCGTCTCACTGGGCTTCTCTGAGAATTAAAAAATTAATCAAGCATAACATTCAACCACTGAAACTAATTTTTCAGTTTAGGAATCCAAGTAAATAACTATAATTTGACATATTAATCAAGAAATAATAATGTGCTTTACTATTTTTTCAGTTTTTTTGTACATCAGTAAATTTTAAAATTCATGGATAATAACAATTATATTTCAGCATTAAAAATATAATTTTGGTTAAAGAGCTTCTACATATTGGTGTATTAACCATTGCAGAAACATAAAAAATGATTTTGGTAATTACCAATGCTGTTAATTTAGGGCAGCTGTGGCATAAACCTTACTTTGGGTGGTGGTCTAATAAATTTGTTAAGCACAGTATATGTTGAGATTCTTCTGCTAGTCATAGTTTCATTAGTTCTTCATGTGATCCTGCTGCTGTAACTTGGCTCAGAAAGTTCCTTCTTACAGCTTCATACAGTGGGCAGATGAGGAGGAAGTGGATCCCAAGTGCTCGGGGTCGAACCTGCAACCTCCTGGTGGTAAGACGACCGACTTTACAGAGCTACAGTCACTCCAGGTATCTTGAGTGATGAGCTTCACTACGGATACCTGGAGCTATTACGTTAAAACGCAGTGCTGTGCTATAGGCTAAAAACTTCCACAGATCACACGCCAGCCACACGAACTGCTATCAAGGAAATATCTTGTCAGTTTGTCAAGTGCATGACTTTTGAGAGACATATAAAAATGTCAGGGAACAGACGAGACACAGCTTCAGCTGCTTTGCACATTCAGAGCAGCTCAACAAGGGTTCACTGAGGAGAGGCTAGGTGATGATATATAAGTGGTAGACAGATTTCGGGGATAATTGTGAGGAAATTTTCAGTTTCATATTTATGTATCTGAAGTTTAAGTAAAATTTCAGGGAAACCAGATGTTCTACATTAATGATTCCCCTTTTCATGTGTGGAATATGGGCTAGGAATCTTTTAACTCTGTATTGGATAGGATCGGTGTCAGTATATACCCAAACCCCAGCGATCAGATTAGTTTTGGAGCTTTACTAGCTGGATCAGTGCATCACTATAATTGCAGCAAGAAAAGATATTTCTGTGCCAGGTTTTTCCAGTGCTGGTCAGCCGTAGTGAAAGTAATCCTTTCTACTTAAGTGTCCTGAACCAGGATAGTAAATCCTCGGGTGCTGCTCAGGCCGACCTTCAAGAATGTGAAAAGTTCTCCACAAGGATCAACAGAGAAGCTCATGATTACTGACTTTAAATTGGTTTAGTTTTTTACGTTTTCTTCTGGCTCTTTGGTTCTTTCTGAGAAGCTGCTGTGAAATGCCTCATTCAGACGGCAGGTCAAACAGAGCAGGCCAGGGAGACACATAACATGCTCAGGCAGCTCAGATACCACATAGTGGGAAGCCTCAGCCCTGTAAGTGCTAACCAGACTGACTCCAAATGTCTCGCACAGGCACTCACTGCAGCCCACCACTGTGGCACCACACTGTCCCACCTGTCAGTTTTAGGACCACCAGTGGCTAATGGATCACTGTTTGTTGGTGTGTGCCAAAAGCAAAAAAAAAAAAAAACAGCTACCGGAAAAACAGTTTTATCTGCATGTGTGTTAGTGCGTCAGTGTGTTCCTCATGAGCCACGCAGCAGTCATAAGATTCAATTATGATAAACAAGAGATCTTTATTCACGATTGACAAGAGCACACACCAACATCTGCAGTGCTCACAGCCATCTGTTGTTACAGACTGCTCAATCAGCCCGGTGTGTACGTGTGACTGTGTGTTAGACGTAAACCATTGTCTTCAGAGTGTGTGTGAGTGTGACAGAGAGAGTGTGGTTTCTCAGAATATGTGCAGCTTGTGGCTGGGAATGTAGCCTGTCTGCAAATAGGAATGTCAGTCAGCAGATTTCTTTGCTTTATCACAGCCAGAATACGAGGAACTTTACTTATACACACACATGCATACACACAGGCTGATTACTGTCTCCATCACATGGGGGAGAAATTTTAAAACTATGCAGAAAGAGGGAAACATCAAGTCATAATATATCTGACTGTGTGACAGTTATGGGAAGATTCTTGGAGGGATTTCAGCTCTGCAGGTCATAAAACACTACTTCAGGGATAATGCATCAGCTTTACTTATAAATCAATGTGTCTTATTCTTTGTGATAAACTTTCTTAGAGAAGTGAAAGTACACAACTTACACTTTCAGACAGATGTAGCAGTAAAACAAGTATCCCAACAACAGGACCTCATACACAATGAGAGCTAAATCCATTATTTTAACTATTGATATGAAATATAAACAACACAGCATTGATGTGATTTATAATCTCCCTCTTTGTGGTGTTAACACCACACACTGACACTTGTGCATTCTGCTGCTGTACCCAGTATTGTGAGTCGTGATGGCCAGTGACATATATATTTCTGGGCCAAGTTTCACACAACACCAGGAGTCAGGATTATGTAATGTTTTGATGTAGTGTAAAAGCTCAGTGCCAGAGGCAAAACAGTCACACTGGACTGCACTTTGTGCAGAAAACATTCACAGTTAAACTGCTTTAAGCAGAGAGTTAGATGGGATGAACCAGTCATTCATTTAACAGTGATTTAATGCAGAGCAGAGGACTACAGGGGTGGGATAAATTAGTGATTTGGAGATATTTCATCTTCACTGAATAATAAGTTCATCATAATGGAGTGAAATGATGAAATGCTGCTGCTGGAAACCTGTGCAGTCTCCATGAGGAGACAAAAATGTTTATTTTGTTCGTGTATGCGCACAGACTTGCTCAAAGTGCCGGTATCTGTGACTCTGTAACTTTGATTCAGTCGCTGCTTCGTCATGTCTCCTTCTCGTCTCACGGTCTGTCAGTCACACATCCATCAACTGTTGGCAGCTCGTATCTCAGTCAGAAGATTAACATAAGTAGTGCGACGGGCCGTGGTATACTGCAGTGGTAAACTTCGCAAAACAAACTCTGAGCGCCATAGAGTCCACTGTTAGCTCCAAAATCCCGAAGTTCTAGCCCCAGTTAAACGCGCCCTGTTTGTTATCTGACAGCAGACAGAGCAGAGACACACACTCGCTCACCAACGCACACACACGCTCATCTGTTTGTCGTGTCAAACACTGTCAATGGTCTTATGAGAAAAAAAGACCACAAAACGCTAAAATAATTTATTTCTGTAAATTATAACAAACGTGTTATTGAAAGGAATATTTCTTTTAAGTGTATAAAGATGGATGTCCTTAGAGGATGAGAAATAGTTTGATTTTACTGATGCAGCTCTTTATATTTCAGTTTGTTGTAAACAGTGCTTAAAGTACTTTTAAAATAATCAAAATGCTATTATTATATATAATTAAAAATAATATAAAATATAATGATTGTAATTGTAGCAATGAGTGCATAGTGTAGTAAATTAAAGATTTTGTAGACTGTTAAAATGAAAGGTCTGATTTGAAGAGCATTGAAATGTACAGTTTGAGTCAGAGTTAGACAAGACAAACTGTTAGGAAGCATTGATAGCCTATTCAGTACAACAGGAGTTAGTTTTAACATTTTTTAATAGACCTGAATGCTGCGACATATTATCCACACATGCATTTTTTTTTTCAAAGCGTAAAATCTCGTCTGGTGGGCCCAAATTTTGTCTCGTCTCATCTTATGAGGTAAGTGTCTTGTCATACCCCTATCGTTTCTGCACCCTAAGTCTAATTCAATGTTCAGGCAACAATGTAAATCTAGGAAAATAACCCCTCGGAGATTTTGGCAAAATAACAGACATCCTCAAGACTTCAAATATCAGCAGGAATACAGAATATGATATAAGCAATTGTTGAAAAAAACAATGGTGTTGGCACTAATAAGCCGCTACAGCTGGGGCCTTCCATTTGTGCGTATGTTTTATATGAATATGTGTTTCTATATGCATGCACCCGGGGACATGAGTGACTTATCTGGGACAGGGACATCACAGGGAACAACAGCGGCAGAAATTGAATTTTCTGCTGCTGATAGAAGAGGGAGCAGGAGCGTGACTGAATAGGTGTGACTGCAGAGGTTTTCCTTTAATACAAGCAAGATCATACAAAGCAGAGAAGAACAGGCCGCCAGGAAAAGCCTTCCCGCTGACATTGTTTCATGTCTTAAAAAGTGTGTGGGAAATGTGTTTGTGTGTAAAGCTGCAGCAGCTGAACTGAGCAGATAGAAAGGAGCACTGTAGTGTCACTCAAAACCAGCGGGAGAGAAAAGAGAGAGCAGAGAACAAAGAGGAAATAAAACAATGACACAACAGGAGAATTGGTGAGTGGACATTAGTCAATAGAAGAGGAGAGCTGCTATTGCACAGTGTTTACTATTTTTTTATGACTCAAAAGGTATATTTTATTTAGTTTACTCCTAGCAGTCATTTTGAAGTGCGACTCTCCTCCTGCATCACTGCATTCGATCATAAAAGGCATCAAAACTGCTGGGTGTTTTTTCCTCTAATAGTTTCACTGAAGCCTTTTTCACACATGAACTCCTGGCAATATCCAGACCATTTCAGGACATTCAGGGCTCGACTTTTTCTCTAATCTTCACAGTGGGACATTGTTGTGTTGGACACACTCTTACAACTCCAAGACGTCAGTTTGGTTAAGGGTGAAGGCCTGTGGGTTTAGTGTGAGCTGGAGGGACCTTGTGTTAAGGTCAGGACAACATCTCACAGGACTTTTCTGCAATAAAAACACAGTGGTAGAAAACATAACACAGGCTCCCTCAGGGATCCAGGAGGCGGCCACAGATACTGGTAGGGAACAAAAATATATTGAGAGCTGTGCAGAACTTTTAGGCATGTTTGGGTCAAAATCTGAGGCTAAATTAAGAGGGTCAATGGCAAATAAGCCCACAAAACCCAGGCTGTAGTCTGGATGTCCTTACCAGGGGCATGGGATAATAATCTGGTGAAGAAATAACTATGTCCACACCACAAGGGGTAAAGGGTGGATGTGGTGAGTAAGCATGAGTAAGCCCCTGGTTATGCTATGAATGTCCCAAGGGCCAAAAACAACAGGCAGTCTCCAGGTGTATTACCAAGTGTGAAAAGGCCCAGACAATCTCAGTCACAAACAAGCCAGTTCCTGTATAAACTTCCAGGAGTGGAGGTTACTAGGCACATTTACTCAAAGTACTGTAAGTAAGTAATTTTTTTTGAGGTACTTATTCTTTTTGAGTACATTTTGTGATCAGTGCCGTCACTTCTACTTTAGTAAGTTTTAGGCAGAGTAACTGTACTTTGACTAGAGTACAACACTCTTTAACTTTTTCCACCTCTCTTAACTACACTGTAGCACATAACAACAGAATTGTTCTACTTCACATCACAGAACAGCTGTTGTACACAGAAAAAACTGGAGTGTTGATGTCTCAGTGTTTAACATTTCCAGAGTTGGGTTTAACCTCTAAAGTGTAATTTTTATTCTGAGTGATTCAGCCTTCAGTGTTTGAGTTATTTTACAGTGTTAATCCAACAATGTTAGTTTACCTCTGTAGAGAGTCAGAGTCTAAGCTCTGCCCACTGCCATTTCAAATTAGATGTTGCCTGTTGTTCAGTGATAGGGTTCTTTTGAAGCTTTCGGTGGATTGTTGTTGTTTTTTAAGGGGGACGCTTTTGCCCCATGAGTGAAGTTATCCACTGAGTTTGAGTTACCACCTCTGATTCTAAGTGATCCTAAAGGATGCGTAGAGCGTATTTCCCTCAGAATGTATTGTCTTGCTATGAGGTTGACTCAATGTTCTTACCGAAAGTTAGTTTAACTACAGTATATGTAGTGTGGACCAATATAAACACTTTTAAAGTACTGAATTTAACTGTTTATGAGTTTAATTAGCACGGCCAATTTTGCTGTGTATTTTAATTCACTATTAAGTCACTATTTTACCTGTACAGCCTGGTTGGAGAGCTATAATCTGGTTGATATTGTCAACAAGGAAAGATCATATTTTACAGTACAACTCTTCAGTCACTATCAAAAGCGACTTTTAAACTACATTTATAGAACAGTACCTTTACTTGTAATAGGCAAAATTTTAACAGAGTAGCTGTACTTTTAATGGACTACAATACTGTATTTGTCCACCTCTGCAAACTTCTTGACTTAGATTCTAGGGCAGTGCAAACAGATGTGACTTCATTACAACTGCAATAGGAGCACTCACACAAAAGACGTTGCATATATCAAAATCAACTGTAATCAACTGTAAAAAAGAATCGGTGTGTTTTGCATACAATTGTCTTAACAGCTGTGCATTTGCACGATTCTGATGCAGTCACATGACGACATACTACAAACTGGTATTGTGCAAAACATGAAGAATAGCTAAAAGGTACACAAAACTAGGGGTAGACTAACATTAAGTTTTCAGGGCTGATACCAGTGGTGATTATTAGCAGTTCATGAGACCATGACCAGTACTGATTTATGGAAAAAAATTAACTATAAGTGCCAATATTTTCAGTTATAACATGTAACAGATTAGTTCCTGTTGGGTTCATACATCAGCTCTTCCAGACTTTTTTAGTCCAGGTGACCACATGCATCCCTGTTGAACAGTGACATTAAAATTTAAGAATCAGGTCTTTAGAAGGAGCTTGGTTTTCAAGTATTCTGAAACAGTGATCTACTGAAAAATGTTGTCATTCAGCAGGTAAAAGTGCTGCTGTTTGCAGCCATAATGGACCCACTCTGTTCATAGTCTACAGTCAGAACGGGACATAAGCCGAGGCTACTGGCTGATTTGTGGTAAAATGAATAAGTTAGCTGATCTAAAAAAATCCCATACATGCTTTGAACTCTTGCATTTGTGCATCAATCCATACATTAAGAGCACAACAGCAAAACATCCTGTTCCCAAAATAAGACTTTTAAAATAAACAAGGCAAAGCTGTCTCTCTCCCCAGGAGAGCTGCAGAAACCCAACACTCCTGCAATTGTGAAATCCCCTAAAAATACCATCGTTTCTTTCTGTCCCTGTAGCCATTCTCAAAAGTGTCTACTGAGAATAACTATTAGGAGTGTTTAAAAGACTGAAAAATGCAGATTACTTTGTAAAGAAGTTCATGTGGGTATAACAGTTTGTAGCGAGACAAGATGGGATTAAACACAAAACTATTTCATGCTTTTCCAGGAGCTTGCAGCATCGCTCGGGTGATAGTTTCAGAGCTAAACAGAGCATTACAACCAATTAGGCAAGCACCATGTCTGGGTTTATTTTTGTCAGTTATTTTATTGTTATGGCAGAAAATCTCAAGTATTTCTACAGCAACTGAAGCTTCTCATTTCAATGAAAAGGCATCATGGGACATCACGTTACCGCTAGTAGGCTGCAGGTGTACAGATAGGAAACAGTGTTTGTGTGTTAGGGGCCAGCAATCATGGTCACAACAGCATTGGCTGGTCTGATTTGCTGAGAAAGCAGTGTTCTCTCACCATGATGTAGTGACAGGTTGGTAATGGAGAGCAGAGAGAAGCTTTTTTTGTGTGTGGAAACTAGTCCAAGAGCTGCAGTGTTGCAAGTTGATATATATAGCAGAGCAAAATAAAGCAGTGCAGCAAGAGCCGGGAAGAAAAACTGACAATTTCTGCAAACGTGAGTTGCCTTTAATAATATAATACTCAACATTGAGATTTATAATGTCTACAGGTCAACCTACATTGCATTAGCTGAAAGTGCTTGTCAGAGCTGTTGGAAAGGAGGTAGACAAACACAGAGATGTTTCCTGAATCTTGATGGCTGCAGCTGGATGGGGATAAATTAAGTTGGTTAAATTTTCAACAATATCTCAAACCACACTGGTACTGAATTTTTAAAAAGTAACTTTATTTGACCACACATTTGATGAGTTCTCTTGAAAGGTTTGGCCTTTTAGATGTTGTATGTGACATTCTCCGGTATCATTGATTTACCCAAAACATTGCTGTGTAAAAACTAGGCATGTCCCAATGCACTGGTTTAACATCAGTGTTTGTCCATATCGGCCCTTGTGACAAACATCAGCCGAATAATGTAGCATGAGCAGATATCAGTAGCCAGTGTTAATCTGTAGAGTTAAACCAAATTCATGCTGGCACCTGGTGTACCTAACTACTGAATCAAAGAGCAGATCTACAAACTCTGATCTGTTTTCACTGTCTAAGGAGAAAAACCTTCAAATTGATTAAAAAGCCTCCTGTATACAGTATGTGAAATCCCACCAGAGACCTGGATGGATTAGTTTTCTTTATCCCACTCCACTCCTGACTACTCCCACAACCTGTGTGTTCAATTCTGCCCGCATGAGCACAAATTCTGACCATATTTCAGAACAGCAAACAGCATTTAAAGTTACAGGAACAATAATATGGATGTGTTCATTATGTTAAGTACAAGACATGACAAATGACATTTTCACCCATTAAATCAAAACTTCCAAAATGAAAAGATGAAGCAAGAAGGGAGAAGATAGCCTGGCTGAAGACCGATCATCTGAGACATCGTATATCTTAGAACAGACACGCTAAAACTGTCAGGATAAAATCTGATTAGGCTTCTGTGTAGGGTAAGGCTAAGAATAAAGGTAAAGGATAGGAAACCAAAAGTTAAAAGGAAGAAATCTGATCTGAACCACCTAATTACAAATAACTAATAAAGCCAAGTAAACAGTCTGCTTACAGGAAAAATGCTCATTAACTGTGAAAACATTCTGACACAGCCAGCGTACATTTTGTAGCTATGTTAGCTGCATAAGATACGTATGTAGCTAACATAGCCAGGCAGCTAACAGAGCTACGTGGCTAAAGCTAAGCTCACAAAGCAGCTACGGAAGTTATTTTATCTGTGTAGCTAAGTTAGTTTTAGCTCCATTTGTTAACGCTCATAGTATAAAAGCTAACTTAGCTATAGAACGGAGTTACGTAGATCAGTTGTTCTCAACCTTGGGGTCGTGACCCCCTTGGGGGTTGCGAGACACTGTGAGGAGGTCTCCAGTTGCCCTTAAAAAACTAACAATAATTTTTAAATTACACTGTTGACACATTACACCAATTTTGTCAATTTTTTAACCCTTTTCATCTTTTTTCCCACCAATTTGAACACATTTTTACCATTTAACACCTATTTTTGTCAGTTTTAAATTCTTTCCACCATTTTTTTTTCTGCCTGTTTTTGCCACATCTGCACCAATTCTTGCCACTTAAGCTTAATGTTGGCACCTTTATTTTGGGGGTCGCAGGCTGAAAAGGTTGAGAACCACTGATGTAGACAACGTAGCTTACGTAGCTAAAGCTAAGCTAACAAAGCAGTAAGGTTTGCTAAAGCTCACATTGCTAAAGTTAACTAAGCTACATTGGCTTATTTAGTAACATTAATTACATAGACAGCATAGCTATGTTAGCTTTAGCTAAAGCCACCGTTTGTGTACTGGGTCTAGACAAAATTTAATTCTCTGACCTTTTCCTCTGTATTATTTAGGAAATGTTTCCTAGTTTGTAATGTTTGTAGTTATTTCATGAATGTAACTGCCAGACTTTGTTTATGAATAAAGCTGAATTAGAAAAAAATAAAATTGGAATTATGTATTTCCTACAAATTCCGGCACTTCCTTTTTGAGATATATGGTGTCTCAGATGAACGGTCTGTAAGAGTGGTTGTCAGAAATGTACGGTCTGCTGCCAGACTCCATTCAGCAAGGACATCCTCACCATCATAACAGATCCAGCCTGTCTCCACACATGTGGATGAAGTGTGGAGCCGCTGACAGCCCTTTATCTGATAATAGTAAAGTCCAACTAATACCTAAATGCTTTGTTAACAGATCATTAATTTCAAGTCATACAGAGGTGGAATTGTTTCCTGATCACAGGAAGTTGTGCTTGACATCTCTGTCTACTGTATACTGCAGTGCAGTCACCATCAACAGCAGAAACAGTATTTTTCCCCACTCTAACTGCACTTGGCTGTTAATGCTACTGTTAGTGTTTGGCAATGTGGCCTATTTGCTTTTAAAGGGGGCAAATTTTCCCCAAAAGACTACATAATGGCTCAGCTTCTGTGCACCAGCACACAAAGATGTTGGTTGTTCTGAAGAGCGGTACAGGGTGCTTGAACCCGTTCAGCATCTTGTAAATTGGACTGCCTTTTTGACTCATTTGCACAGTTTTGGCAGCTGCAAAAGCTGCATGTTCCTTTTGTGAATCAAGCAATCAGTTGACGATATGTATCCACTCTATCCTGTGGGCACTCAGTGTGCAGGTGAAGAAAACAGATGTCTGCTATTAAGTCCCTCCTTAAATTTAAGAAATAAGACATGGAAATTTAGAGTTTTGAGTCCGATTTGTGCCGTCAATGTTTTTTAAGACATCAAACTTGACAGCCTCAGGTCACCCACGTGTTATTAATGCGTTCAAATATGTTGTAACTGTGTGTAACAGTTAACAACATGTACATGTATTTTGAATTTGGTTTAGTGCCCAAAGAGATAAGTGACTGCATCACTGTCACACCTCAGTTATCCCCCTTTGACATAACATAGAGCCATAAAAACTGAACAGAAGTGGCATAATGGGAAAATGCGGGAAAAGAGACAGAGGACGCATGAAGGAGGGTGGGAAAGAGAGGCGGGTTGTGTTGATGAGGAGAGAAATGGGGTTAATGTATGAAAGAATGTGTTTTCAGAGAGGAAGAGGGAAAGCCATGGCTGCAGGGTCTGACACTGTCCCAGTTTTACTACAGTGCCAGTATCTCCCCGTGGCTCTCCAGCACATTTCCACCCAGTTGATTAATGCTGCCATCACAACCATCGCCAGCATCTTTGAAGAGAGGAAGAAAAAACTGTAATGATCCACATATATTTCTGTTGCACCTAGTTTTAGTCTTCGCTGCCTGAGACCAACAGTTCTGGGACATGATGGCATGATGGGGGAAGTAGGCCATGACAGCACGCTACATTTTTGCTTGGTCTGTAACAAATTCGACTCTTGGCGGAAGCTACGGTGAGAGCAGAATGGTTTTCTGAAAGCTGTTGCTACACTTTATTTCACTCATTCTCTTTCTTTTTGAACCACTGTTTCATAGCACAAGGGATGTTGTCTGAATCAAACTTTCTCTTCATCACTGATTTGAAGCAGAAATGATTTCCTTCCTAACAAAAGGAGTCTACAGTTTTGATACATTGTAGGGTTTTGTGTCTTACAGTGATTAGGCTGAGTTTGATAACATACAGATCTTCATCAGTTTAAGAGCCCATAGTGACAGCATCTGTTAACTCTAAGAGGAACCAACTGGACCAATAGTTCTTCCCTTTCACAAAGAAATTCACATGATTTATTTTGGATTTTAAGGCTGCAAGTTTGGGGAAAAGTTACTATGTATTTAAAAAAACTCCATGCTCTTTAAAATGATAAGTTATTCATGGAATACTGTGTACATGCAGCACATTTTGTGCCCTTCACTCCACTTTTTTATATATTTTCATTTTCTTTATCGTAAACCTTAAAATCTTTCTGTGCCATGAAACATTTCCTCCTACAATACTAAACAGTGCATTCAGAAAGTATTTAGACCCACTTCACTTTTTTCAGTTTTGTTATATTGCAGTCTGATGCTACAGTCAGAAAAAGCATTCGTATTCTAATTAAGCGACGCCCTGTACCCCATCATGACAAAATGGAAGCAGAATTTTAGATTTTATTTGCAAATCTATCAAAAACAAAAAAAAAATGAAATATCACATTGACACAATACTGAGACCCTTTGCAAAAGCAGTTAAAATTTAGCTTGGTTTCTCCCATTTCTCTGGATCTTTGCAGAGGTTTTCCTGCACCTTGATTGGGATCCACCTGTGGTCAATTAAATTGATTGGAACTGCCTGCAGAGCTCAGAGACAAGAATGTTGCAAGGCACAGATCTGGGCTTCCCCAGAATTCTGTTGCACTAAAAGCTCCTAAGAGCACAGAGGTCTCCATATTTCTCAAATAGAGGAAGTTTGGCACAACCAGGACTCTACCAAGAGCTGGTCACCCAGCAAAACTGAGCAATCAGGAGGGAGAAAGGCCTTAGTAAGAAAGGTGACCAAGATCCTGTTGGTCACTCTCACAATGCTCCAGTGATCTAGTGTGGAGATGGGACAAAGATCCAGAAGAACAAACATCACTGCAGCCCCCCATCAGAGTGGCAGAGTGGCTAGACAGCAGCCTCTCCTTAGTGCAAAACACATTAAAGTCAGCTAAAAGCTCCTCAGTGAAGCTCTTGGATGAGTCCTGATTGTGGCAAGCTTCTCCTGATTGAGAATTCTGGAGTCTATTGTGCTCTTGGGAACTTTGAGCGAAGCAGACTTTTTTTGTATCCTTCCCCAGATCAGTGCCTTGCAACAATCCTGTCTCTGGGCTCTGCAGGCAGTTCCTTTGACCTAATGGCTTGGTTTCTGCTCTGATATGCATTGTCCACTGTGATGTCTTCTATACAAAGGTGTGTGCCTTTACATATCAAGTCCAGTCAATTTAATTTAGCACAGGTGGATTCCAATCAAGGTGTAGAAACATCTCAGCAAAGATCCAGAGAAAGCTTAATATGAAGTTTGTATAGTCTGATTAATTCTGTTTCTTTCGTTTCTTATAAATGTTCAAAAAAAATCTAATATTCTGTTTTTAGATAGTCATGGTGGGATACTGGGTGTAGATCAATGAGAAAAAAAACTGATGAAGCATCAGGATGCAACATAACAAAATTGAAAAAAAATGAAGGGGGTCTGAATACTTTTTGAATGTACTGTAAAACTGCAAACAGAAGACAGGATTTGCAAAATTCAAAGCATCCAAGTCAAAGAGATTAAAGCAAATACACAATGTATACAATTATTAACATTATAAGCGAGCACATTTCTCATTATGGCATAATCGCATATCAAGCATCAAAAAACAGCCAATTTATAAGAAGAGTTGGGTAAGAGGACAGGTTTCAGGTATGCTGGCTTTATACAAGGTTGATATTTTTAGTCATTCTTCAACATAATAACAAATTTAATCACACAGAAGAAAAATAATTTTTGGAAACATCTATGAACACCACTAAGACTCAGTATAATGAGTTTTAGAAGTTACTTGTGAATGAAATGCAGAGGGGACAAAGACACCTTAATACACAGTGGAAGCAAATGCCAAAATCCAGCGCTTTTTAGGGACAAACTGGAGCTTTTAGGCAAACGACCAGGAAGCAAATGTCTGTTATCTCTGAGATTATGTTTATTAGGGGACCAACCCAGAATACACAACATGCCATGTGGAGAATTTTTCTATATAAGGGGTTTTCATTACACTGAATTCTGATAGATGAAAACACCCTGATCCCTAGAAAAACATCCTTAGAAAATGGTGTAACTGTACTTTCAATGAAGAGAAGACAAAATCTACTTACAACAACAACTTCAGCTAAAGATATGTTCTCCTTTCATGTTCTATCTTAAATCTGTTGTTTCTTATGCCAATAGCATTACATGTAGGTTGTAAGATAGACTTTACTGTTAATTGTGAAGGATGAAATCAATAAACACTGAATAAGAAAAATAAGACAACAATGGGCTTCAGATATAGATAAAGAAACACACAGTGTGTCTTGGCAGTTAAAACTAGCACAGTAGATACTTTCCAAAATGGTACTTCAACATGCCAGTAGGCGCAGATTAATGTAGCACTCAATTGGATTTTATGGTTGCACATACAAGAATGAAAGCCCCATTTAATTATTTACATATAAACAACGTTTAAGCTGCAAGCATTTTGTCCCCCAGGTTCACCCCAGGGCTGACACGGGACAAACTCTGAGTTCTACTGATGGCAGAGATACAGGCAGCCCATGCCAGACAACAGCATGAGGACCTATGGTGTTTTAATAGCGCTGGCAGGGATGGGCAAAGAACGCTTGAGATGGGTTTGGGCCCGGGCCAGCTGTCTGAGGACGAATGAAGAGAATGAATGGAGAGCTGAGTGGAGAAGTGGCTGCAATCATTCCCTACAAGTCGCTCTCCAAGCGGACAAACATCACTCAGAGACAGAGACGAGGGTAATGAAAGAGAGCGAGCAGAGAAAGCAGAAAATGAAACATGAAAGGGATGACAGTGATGCACAGCGGCAGCGCAAGACACTGAGGGTTTAGTATTCAGAGAGGATACTAACTTTTAGTCTGAAGACTGTCAACATTTGGGCCAGTAAAATAATAACATAATGCATTATTTACACAGTGACAACCATCTTCAAACACCCATTCTTGTTAGAAATTCACTGTGTTTGATCCATGTGTAATGATTTTACAACCCTATGTTCATAATCATATGTCATTTTGCATTTTTTAAAAGGACTACACTAAACACTCTACACATGAAAATCAACACTGTTATTCATTACAAAATATGCAGGAATGCATGTACAAAATGACGCAATGAAGTCCAATGATCTAAGACTAATTCTACAATATTTTAAAGTGTTTAAGTATGGCTGCTTTCTCCGAGTAAGTCAATTGTTTATGATCAGATAAGGAACTGTCTGAAGAAATTGGTTATACACTTAATAGTTCAAAAGGTCAAAGCATGAAATAAAAAGTCAAAAAGGCAAATACATGAAATAGAAAGTTGAAATCATGATTTTTATTAGGGCTGAACGATTTGCAAAAATTATCTAATTGCAATTTTTTTTCCAAATATTGTGATATTAATATGTGATTCAACTTGTGCATTTTTTGACAAGTTCAAGCAATAAATCATTCTATATCATAACCTACAATCAGTCAGGAACACTCATCATACATTTAACCATTTAATTGCGAAATAGATATACATTTTAACTTGGTGGAGAAAGCTCTGCTGTAAAGATGCTCCCTGGGTTAGCCAAGTAGCATGCTTTGACTTTTCAGGGAGTACATGGTGAGGAACCCCATATGAATAGATACATGGCAATGTGCATTGAAAACAAACAAATTATTAAGAAGCAATTTATCCACAGTAGCATGAATCAGAACATGAGGGTGCAGCAAGCTTTAAGCTGTAAAGGAGGCGGCTGGGGTGGGGGAGGTGAAGCTGTCTATAAGCTGACCACAGCTGGGGGTATGAAGTAATGGCAAGCTTCATCAATATTAGATATAATGAACTAGATATTTCTGCTCATATTGCAAATTTAATATCCACTGCTTTATTGAAGGGATTATCATTTTTATGTCACTCATTTTGACTAAAACAAAACATCCATAAAGCATGAAAAGGAGGATTCTTGTAAACCATTTAAAATTTTACACTTGAATTATTGCATAATGTGCATAAAAATCTCTGCTGCAAAAATAAATAATGTATTAAACTGCTATTTTGACAAATTTCAAGTTAAAAAATAATTGCAACTTCTGCAATTTGTATATTGCAGCAGGCCATATTGCAATTTAAACTAATTTGCGATTAATTGTCCAGCCCTAATTTATATAGGTCAAGATATGAGATAAAATTTGTTTTTAAGGTTAAAATATACAATAAAATTTTAAATCATGGGTTTAAAAGGTTAAAATATGAGTTTAAATTTTTAATCATAAGTCGAAAAGTTCAAAATATGGGATTTAAAGTCAAAGTAAGGAGCTGATTAATTAATTTCTTTTCCCACATTCCTGACTTTTTAACTCATTATTTTCATTCTTGACTTTTTTAAAACTTTTATGTCTTAACACAGATATTTTAAATCATCAAGGATAAGTTGACTTTTTTATACTGGAGGAAATCTGCAGATCTCATACCGGTGGGCCATTTATGATAGAAACATGATATGAATTTGCGGGCTGTGTGTAACTTTACCATGGACCAGTGTTTGAGACCCCTGTCTTTGAGGGACTTGTGACAATCATCATTTCTTGTGTTTTTTAACAGTAACAAAAAATGTTTTGATGTCATCAGGATTACTACCCCATGTTTAGCCTTCCTCATGAACCACAGATTTGGAACTGAAGAGACTCTTAGGTTGTACTTGTCAGGAAGGTTTTGTGCAGAGAGGCCTTTGATATGCAGTATTGAAAATGTAGAATTCAGTGTTTTTGAGAGTTTGTAGTGAAACCAGACATCTCAACATTACTTCTCTACTTTCAGCCTATTAATTATTAACATTTATTCTATTCTCTGTCTTTTGGGACCTTATTCCTAAAGATGTTGTACTCTTAATTGCTGTGGTTCATTCCTCAAATCTTAAATAGTATTTTCCATTGCAGTCAACAAACATTTGTCCTCATTTTCACACAGATCTGATGATGTGTCACAGATGACTGTTTTGCAATATTTTGTACCATTTAGCATTGTCTTGACTTTGTGTCATTTCTATACAGTGTAGGATAACCCTGAAATATTGAGGATGGTGATAAAGCCAGGTTTGGGCCAGTCTGTCACTCCTGTTATCAGCCTGAGACAAAACAGGGTAGAAACAGGAGATGTATGATGGAGGGGAGGAGTGTGTATGTGATTGATTCCAGCTGGGATTTACAACAGCCTGATAACTGTGACTCTATCTCTGTCTGTCTCTCCGGAAATAAGGTGTGCAGAGGAGATGACAGACCTGAAGTTTCATCACAAACACTCTCACATGCACAGACACACACAGACTCAACACTATAAAGCATATGACTCACACAGGATAGAGGATTGAGCCACCTACACACACTTTCCCAAATACTGGCACATAAACAGATGATGAAACCAGAACAACAGAGTTACCAGTAAGCAAGGACACTGATTTCCATGGTTAGGTCATTTTTTAGACCGTGTTTCTCCGAGCTGAATATGACTTGACAATTTGACCGTGAAGAAAACAAACACCATCAGACGTCAGCGTCCTCCTGGTGAACTTATTGCACTGACTGAATCAGGTTTACTCCACAGAGGGCAGTGTTACAGACTCATTTTGTCACGTTGAAAGACTTGACAGCCCTCCAGTGTATCCTGTGCAAACAAAGTGTGAAGGTGTACATTTCCTGTTAACCAAAATACACACTAAAAAGATTTCTATCCACAGTGTCACAAATAAACCCTGAAGAAACAAGTCATTGAAATTTGTCAGGCTGTTGCACACATAATAAATGCCAGCATTTACTAAGCATTTTTTCATATACTTTTATATTTACAAAATCATGGTTTGTTTAAACTGGAAGTAAACCACAATGTAGCATCTACAATGCAAAAATCTAAAGTACTGAAGCTTAACATGGATGCAATACACCGTTTTCAGTTTGTTTTAGAGGATAATTATGAACACCTTAGTAACTCATTACCTTAGTGTAATTCACAAAATCATTTTTAGCTGTCTTAGCCATCTTAATAAAGAATATTTAATATATCATGATTCATAGGAGTTGATATAATTTGTAATGTAATACAGCAAGTGAGTCATTTTTTGCTCTCAAGCTTTAACAACCAAGTAACCATAAATAGACTTCCTCTGTTACCATCTGATAATTACTTTTCTTTGTTACCTGGGCAACGAGTCCTGCTCCATCTGGTATATGATTGGTCGTCTGGTGATACCAGCACCTTGCTGGGCTGAAGTGCATCAGTAATGGCTCTCAGAGCAGTAGAATGGAAACTAACCAATCAACGCTCTGAAAAAGATACCAACAGCTGATGCTGCTCTCTCTTCGTTGCTAACAGCTCTGCAAAAAGATTAAAGGGACTGTGGCTAACATTAGCAGGCTAACATAAGTGATGATCACCTCAAACACTGCAAAAAATGCAGTAGGGGTATAAGGGTACAGAAAAATTTTGGTTTGGTACGTACCTCGGTTTTAAAGTCACGGTTCGGTACATCTTAGGTACATTAATTGAAGCAAATAAATAAAATGTAACTTTATTTTTTAAATTAAATTGTATTAAAATAAATAGGCTGAATAAATTACATTTATATTATTAATAATGCTGTAACCTCCTTCCAAAAGTTCTTCAATGATTAAAAATATTACTAAATAAATACATTTTTGAGTTACTAGGTTATTTTCATCGATATATTGACATAAACTTAAAACAAAAAGTAAGGACATTTGTGTTTGGTACATTAGTTCTTTGTTGTAACAATGCTTCTTGGTAATAAATTTACACCGCTGGAAAGCCTGTTTATTACCCTTTTAAATGGTGCCACATTTGTAAGGATCATGCATTTGTGGGATAAGCAGCAGAGCTGAGTATGTGGGTTGCACCCATGAAAAATGTGCCAAATCTTCTCTGCCAATGCCAAACAGTTGATTCTGCCATTGACTCTTGTTTGGTGTTTGGTGGATTGGATGATTGAAGTTTGAAGAAACAAGACATATTGACAATTTAACAATTTATTCATTTAACAAACAGGAGCCTCAGTAGCGTGTGGAAGAACCATACACAGCCACAACAGCCTGGCTCCTCCTCCTCATGCTGGTCACCAGCCTGGTCACACACTGCTGTGGAATGGCATCCCATTCTTCAACCAGCATTTGTCGCAAGTCAGCCAACGTGGTTGTGTTGGTCACTCTGGCACGAACAGCACACCCAAGCTGATCCCACAAGTGTTCAATGGGGTTGAGGTCAGGACTGCTGGCAGGCTATTCCATCCTCTCCACTCCCAAATTCTGGAGGTAGTCTCTGATAAACCCCGCTCTGTGGGGGCAAGTGTAGTCATCTTGGAGGATAGAGTTCTCGCTGACAGGGTGAAAAAAACAGTATTCTTGGGGTGTTGTTTTCTTGGGACACCTCTGACATTCTCTGACATTCCCTATTATATGGAACTTGGCCTTCAGTTTGGAGATGGTACCAGGGTTCACTCCAAACAATGCCGCAACTTTGCAAAACACCCGCCTGAAATTGCCCAACCGACAGGCCCTATCCAGATCAGTCAAACGTGGCATGCTGATTCTTGAAGCAGACATCTACTGATCACTGTAGCAGGGCCCATGCTCACAGGTGCTGCCAATCAGGCACCTGATTGGCAGCACCTGGGGGTACCAGAAGCTCAAAACAACGGTCAATGGCAACAGTAAAATAAGCTGGTTAGCACTGGCAGAGAAGATTTGGCACATTTTTCATGGGTGCAACCCACATTTTCAGCTCTGCTGCTCATCTCACAAATGCATGTTCCATACAAGTGCGCATCATTTAAAAGGGTAAAAAACAGGCTTTCCAACGGTATAAGATTTATTACCAAGAAGCACTGTTACAACAAAGAAATTATGTACCAAACACAAATTTCCTTACTTTTTGTATTAAGTTTATTTATACCCATTCTTTAAACACTAAAATTTCCCAGCTAACTGAACACATCATCATACTACCATGCATTAGCTTGTAAAATATGCTAATTAGCATCTTTCCTGCCGATTTCAACACGGACTTCAGCACTGGATTACTTTTTTAATCAATGGGACCTACTACAAAGTTTGGGAGAACTTTTGGGAGCCCATCTTGGTGGATAAAGAGGTTAGAGCCGTGTGAAATCTGAGGATATCTCTACCTAGGACGCAGCTGCAGAGTCCGTCTCACCCTCCTTTGAGGCTGACATATGAAGGTAAAAGTAATTTGATTTACAGAGCCAGAGCACCATTGTTAAAACAAAAACTATCTTAAAGAATAAGAAATTTATAACTGGCTGGCAAGACTTTGCTGTTCCTCCTCTTTACAGTGCAGTCTTGTTTGAGAGGAGCTTTTCAAATGCTTTGTTTGGTCCACCGGACGACGTGCTTTTAGCGACACAGCTGCAGAATAATGTCAGCGCTATTGCTGTTGTCTTTGTCCACTGTTGTTTTTTATTTGGAAACAAAGTTCTCCTAAACAGGACACTTTTATCTGGGAATATGCATCTAAAATGTTGAACTACTATATATTTGAGATTCATGATCACAAAGTGAAATACTTCAAGACTTTTTTCTTTGAATTTTGATGATTAAAGCTTACAACTCACAAAAAAATAAAAAATCCACTATCTAAAAATTTCATAACATCACAAAACAGTAGTCTAAAAAAGGATTTATAATGCAGAAATGTTGAACCTCTGCAAAGTTATGCTCATTTTGTCACTCGGGTCACTTTTCATGGCTCCTTTTGCACAAATTGCTGCATCTGTGCAACATGGCATGGAGGCAATCAGTCCATGGCACTGCTGGGGTTTTATGAAGCCCAGCATTGCAGGTTCTCTCTATCTCTCTCTATGTTATGCTCTATCTGGGCAGCATGACATGATTGTAGAAGAGTCTGCAACTGACTGACAGACCCTCACAATGCCTCACAATGAGTACACAATATGGTGGTTAACATTCACGTTAGCATGTGAGCTAGCCGCAATAAATGATCGAAATTCGATTAAAATAGATTAAAAAAGACGTTCAATGTCGCGTTTACTGGTTTGGATCTAATCATTAAAGTCCCCAAAAGTCACACGAGTCAGGCTTGCTGCAAATGCTGCAGCAAGGGATTCAAAAGTATCAGTAGCGTCAATGGGAAAGCACAACGGCCTAACCTTGCAAAGCAGATGGATACGCCCTTTTCCAGGTTTCTCACTGGCAAAACCATCTTACAAAGCTCCCATCTGAACCGTTTGGGCCTGGTTAGAAAGTGACAGGCCCAATCAGCGACGAGGGGCAGTACTTTCAAGCGCAGCAAAGTCGTGATGTAAACAAGCAGCAGCAAGAGCTGGCACAGTTATGGAGGAAGAGATTAGCGTGGATGCTGCTAAAGCACCAGTTTTATCAGAACTTGACAACATTTCTTCATTAAAAGAAGAACAAAGAACAGCAGTGAGTTGTTTTCTTTTCAAAAACGGCAAAAGTTGAGTACTTACATGTCTATACATGTCTATAGTGTGTTTCGCATTATTCCTCAGTAGCTGCCCAGCTCAATAGCAGCTACGTCACGTGTTTTGTTGCTCTTATTGGCCCGTAGAGATATGATAGAGAGAACGTTCATCCAATCATACTCCTTTTCCCAAACATTTCCTATTGAAGCTTTCCCAGATGGATGTGTGAAACAAATCAATCTGGCGTGTCAGGTTAACAACGGCTAGCTTCAAGAGGAAAAACAAGTAAGAAGCAAAGACTTTATGGTTCAAAAGTTACTTAACTTTGATAAACTCCTTGTCGTGTACGACAGCGTTGGTCTGGAATGCATTTTAACAATCACATGCTGTTGCAGTAGGTCCTTTGGTTCTTTGTCGCTGCTCATGCATGACATGCTTTCCTTGGCAGCAAAGAAGAATTGATTTCCGGTTTACAGCGCTAACATTTAGCATGGCTAAACAAAGTCAAAATCAAAGCTGCATAAACTCGCGTACTTGCCTATACTAATACCTGCATTTCAAGCAGTATCGGACGTATTTCTGGTAGTGGTATCGGTATCAGAACAACCCTAATCTCAATAGGGATGCATAATATTGAATTGTTTGCCAACATCTGATATGCATATTTACAGATTAATTTTAGCCAATATTGAGACCGCTATTCAAATTTTGGACCTAAACTTCATTCCTATGAACACATTTAAATGTATAAGGATGAACAAAGAAACAAACCTAAGCACTTAAAATACCTAGCCTAGAACTTTACAAACTTATTAGAACCAAAGGCAAATATTTAGAGTTGAAATATGCTGATATTCACAGCCAAAATATCGGTTTTAAACATCGTCAGAAATGTTGTTATCTCCTGACACTGATATCAGGACGATAATATCATGCATCTCTAAATCTCCACAAAGATTCTCAGCAGATGGAAGCATGAAGTGCTCTAAAATCTCCTAGTAGATGGCTGACAGTGTGTCTCTGGACTTGATAAAGCACAGTGAACCAACAGCAGCAGATGATATGACACCTCAAACCATCACTGACTGTAGAAACTGAAAACACTGGATTCCAAGGGCCTTGGATTCTGGGCCTTTCAGCTCTCTCTCCAGACTCTGGGACCTTGATTTCCAGATAAATGTCAAAATTCACTTTTATCTGAAAACAGGACTTAAGACCAGTGAGTGATGGTTCAGTTCTTTTTCTCATTAGCCTACATGAGATACTGATGACACTGTCTGTGGTTCAGGATTGGCTCAACACTAAGAACAAGATACTTGTAGCCCATCTCCTGGACATGTGAGGAATACAGCTGTGAGGACAAGGAATGTGTTCAGAGATATAAAATAACAACAGATTGATTTATAACTTTTAATAGTAACTTCTATTGTAAATTAATGTCATCATTTAGTCATTCAGATAAACAACAGACAAGTATCAATTGTAGCATTGATAAGGACTTGGTTCAATAAGTAGTATCAATAAGGTATGAGCAAGAATAAGAATCTTCATCCCTCCTCTGAACATGATAAGAAATGACATTCATATAATCCTACTGGACCACAAAGACAAACACGCATGGCACTAACACCTTTAAATCATTACCACATTAGCTGTGAGATCTGTTTGCCATTTCTGTAAACAAACACAACTACTGCCAAGGACATCAGCCGCCTGAAAAAAAGATCCCAGAACATTAGCGGCATCTGTAAACTCTACTGAGATTCCATCTAACATGAACAGACCTCTCTCATTTTATTATCAGGATTAAAGGATGACAGGAAAGCTTCACTGCCGCAGCAAACATTTCGCTAAACATCAACCCTTAGATTTATTTATAATAGTGACGTAAAGTTGGGCTCTGGACTGGTCCGTGCATGTTGCCATGGCAACATGTCTCTGTTGATGTTTCATGAAATTCCTTTTCTCTTTTTATCTCTTTACTTCTCTCTCCCTCTTAAATGGCACTTGAAGAAAATGGCAGTAAGCTCTGCGTCCCTGGAGAGAGTAAAGCTTTTTACAGTTAAGAAAGGAGGAGTTTGATTGCACCAGTGTTTCCATTGTTCCCAGGCTAAACACAATACACCAGGGCTGATGGTGGTATTTGACCTCACTTCTTTATTCTTACATAATCCCTGTCCTGGAGGGAGAAAACTACCAGATCCCTTACTCACACATACACCAAAAATTCACAACATGACTGCTGCTTTGCTTCTTCCTTCCAACTTTCCCTGCACACTCCCTTTCTCCACAGCCATGAGCAGCTACACACCCCTAAACACATACACCAACCTCAGTCTCTAACCTCAGGTCCAGCACTGTAAAAGGTTTGAGAAAAATATACATAAAACATGCAGCAGCCAAGAATAATATGAACTGTATGGAACAAATAACAACAAACCTCCACCAACATGCAAATGCCAATAAAAACATGCATGCATAGTACTTAGGCATTAAAATACACACATGCAGATCTGCACAGCGAGGGCTGGATGTTTGGACACAGACGTCAGGGTGGAAAGCTGATCACAGTTGTACTGCAGCCATGAGCGTTGAGGATCAGTGTCCCGAAATAACCTGAAATGTTTTTATGTGACCCCCAGAAATTTATTTGCATGCAGAACGCATTTGTGGAGACTCACATTTATCCTCCAAGGGAAAATAAACCATTATAGCGACAATACCAATATCCTCACAGTCACAGTTTGTTATGTGTTGGAGAAATTAAAGGCTTTATTACGGCCATATGTTAATTCACTCATACTGCAGTCATGTTTCTATGTCTTTGTTCCTGTAATGAATTTATGGTTATGAGAAGGATACTAATTTACAATCCTGATAGAGATACTGTAAATCAGAGGTAGGATGCAGTGATTTATCATAGTCTTGACTCGTGTGTCAATAGATGGTGCCAAATATTGCCTTTCCAATACAAAATATGGCAATCTATACAGAGTTTCCAGCCAATTTGATTCACAGAATCACCACTTTATTGCAAAGGCCCTGAAGAGATGAATGAAGAAGAGGGAACTTTGACATGGTTACACAACAGCAGAACAAAGTTAAGGGTTGAAGTATTTTGTATTTTTCAGTCACGAAAATATTAAGATGTATCAGTATATCACTGTCTTGAAATATATAACTTATCATATATATTTTTTGATAATTTTGTTATCCAGAGTGATGTCTGTGCTCCAGTGTCCTACCAAGGACACAGTTACACTCAGTGACTCACATATGCAACAGCCACATATGAATTTTGCTTGAGCCTCTTCCATAACAATACGCCCATTTCCTTTTCTTATCGCTTCTTCTATTGGCATCCTTTTAAGATACTTCTCCAAAACATTCACAGTACCAACACAGCTTTTATTCACCTGCTGACTTTAACACCCTTTTTTCCCCTCAAAGGTATCGATTCAGCACTGGCATCATTCATAAAGTATTGATTAAGCACCCATTTGTTCAACCATACCAGGGATGCACAATATTGGATTTTTTTTTATCAGGTGTTCCAATCACTTCCATGGCCACAGGTGTATAAAATCAAGCACCTAGGCATGCAGACTGTTTCTACAAACATTTGTGAAAGAATGGGTCGCTCTCAGGAGCTCAGTGAATTCCAGTGTGGTACTGCGATAGGATGCCACCTGTGCAACAAGTCCAGTCGAGAAATTTCCTCGCTCCTACATATTCTACAGTCATCTGTCAGTGGAATTATAACAAAGTGGAAGCAATTGGGAACAACAGCAACTCAGCCACAAAGTGGCAGGCCACGTAAAACGACATAGCGGGGTCAGCAGATGCTGAGGCTCATAGTGCACAGAGGTCGCCAAACTTTCTGCAGAGTCAATCACTACAGACCACCAAACTTCATGTGGCCTTCAGATTAGCTCAAGAACAGTGCGTAGAGAGCTTCATGAAATAGGTTCCCATGGCCGAGCAGCTGCATCCAAGCCATACATCACCAAGTGCAATCCAAAGCGTCGGATGCAGTGGTGTAAAGCACGCCGCCACTGGACTCTAGAGCAGTGGAGACACGTTCTCTAGAGTGACAAATTGCGCTTTTCCATCTGGCATTTCAAATTCTCATGAACACTCCAAACCTTGTGGAAAGCCTTCCCAGAAGTGTTGAAGCTGTTATAGCTGCAAAGGGTGGACCAACATCATATTAATCCCTATGGATTAAGAATGGGTTGTCACTTAAGTTCATATGCGAGTCAAGGCAAATGAGTGAATATTTTTGGCAATAAAGTGTATTTGCAGTAGTGGCATTAGCCTCCAGTGATTTCAGTGAGCATTGCTCCTTTTAGAGGGATTCGCTGGTTGTACTGGCCAGGTAGCTAGGCTATACAGTGTAACAGACGGGAACAGTTTCTCTGTGAAATTTAGCAAGTTTTTGTTTAAAAAATGGGGCACAAAACAATGGTGGGACAAACGTAATCACTATTGCAAACTTTTAAAGCATTTTATTTGCTGCCCAGAAAGTCTCTTTGTTTTTGTTACTATTTTGCAATGCAAGAGTACATAACTGTAGCCAAAGCCTGCATTGCAAAATAAAGAAATAACTAAAGTCCAGGGAGAAACTGTACCCATCAGCTACTCTGGATGGCCTAGCTTCCTGGATGGTACCAGTGAGTCCCCCTTAAAGGAGCAATGCTCACTGAAATCACATGAGGCTTATGACATTTCAGCTGCTATGTACCTCATACAACTCAACTTCAAAAATATTGAAATATCCCTTTGATTACAAGGTAAAAGTTCTTCTTTAATGTCAATAACAGATTTTTTAAGGAAAGAAAATCTGTATCATAAAAAATCTTTATCAGCAGGTCAGACAAGAAAAAATATCAAGTCTGGAATCAGCCAACCAAATTACAACCATTACACCTTACATTACATTACAACCACTCATTACTAGAGGAGCAAGGACACGCCGTTATGTGACTGCAGGAGCTGGGGATCAAATCTTTGATGTTCAGGACAAGAGATGAGCGACCACCCACTGGCTCAGAGTAAGTAAGTATATTAGCACATTTTAAAGAAGGCATTTTTATTAATACACAGATAATCACCTTTATGAGAGACACAATTACCTCATGAAGTTTAACTAGCCCAGTGGGAAAAGAGAAAAAAGCAGTGAACAGAATGATTTCATAAAGATCCATAAACGGTGCTGCTGATGAGTAGAAGTTGAGAGCTGTGAGAATGAACAGCAGGTCGATGAAGAGGAAGACCTGCATTTGCTGCCATGTTTCCAAAATTCTCTTCAGATGTGTGTGTTCGTGAATCCGTGTTTGTGTCTGTGAGCGTGGATGCACACTGATCTCTCTTCTCTACTTCAGCCAAGACTCTGTTTCCTGCCAAGTCTAAAGTGGGCGGTGGGTGCATTTCAACATCTCTCCATTACAGAGAAAGATGAGGAGGGGTGGGGTGGGGGGGGGGGGTGGAGGACGAAGGAGGCATTTTCTGAAATAAGACAGAAAGACACTGAAACATATTAACACCCAGGGACGTACTCACAAACACACCTGTGCTGTCTGACACCTGGAGAAAACACAGTGTGTCTCCATGAATGTCTTCCCCCTGAGAGAAGTGTTCCACTTCCTTAAGCACATCACTAGTGGAACCTTATCTGTTATTACAACAGACACACACATTACGCTGCACGCTGCTGGAGGAGTCAGCAGAGTCTCAGCACCAAAGAAAACCCACCTGGAGTCACAAACCACAACTGGTAGCACTTTCCACACATTGTGGAGGACTGTTTAAAGCTGGTTGGGGTAATTTTACACATTGGCAGTCCCAGCTGGCAGCGGGAGCTAACTCTGCTTGGGTCTGAATGTTGCGGGTTTCATGCCAGAACAGACGCTGTGACTTTTATAGAGGCATGCCATGAAAAACCACCTACATCACTAACTGTCAAGGATTAACATACCTACATATTCAGCAGTTGTGACAATGGCTTTACGTTGACAAAACCTTTGATTCTTTTATATATTTAGTTTCAAAATGATACAACACTATTGCAGGATCAAAGGAGAGGAATGGCTCCATCAAAAGTAGAACATTTTTGTACACTATCCAAATTAAACAAATACATAAACTTGAACCCAGTCATTGCAAATGTCTATTGTATGCTTGCTGTCCACATTGTGTTAAATGTTTGTTTCTCTGCACACAGTATGGCATTGGTGCTTTTATTCTGAAGGAGAAGCAGAAGGATGATGCTTTGAATTGATGAGACTTTGATGGTGGTGACTCAGCGAGCTGAATAAAGTATTCTTCTTGTGTTGACACAAGTCAAAGCACAGCATTTTAATCACAAACATGGATAGTATTAATGTTGCAATAGTTCCACTTTAGAAAGCAAGCTAATGAACTCCGCTTAATGAAAACTGAGATTGCTGAATGAAAACTGAGATTTTCCTTTTTGACATTCCGAGGCAGCACCTTGTCTATCCCCTTCACTCCTCACACCTTGTTCTTGTCTATGTGAACGGCAGGAATCAAAGTAGAAACATCACTATTGACCTGAAAGGACACTCTATTAGAAAATATTAGATTTAAGCCGATTTTCTCAATGCTGCTCACTCAAGTTGCATACTGTTAGGAAACAGACTTAGACTTCTGTTTTTGGAATCAATACAGCTATTGATATTGCTCGATTTTTCATGTTTGTAAATGCAGAAGATGTACGAGGATTAGGAATATTGATCATTCATTTTCATTGATATCAATACCCTGAATGATGCTTTGAGTGAAAAGTGAAAAAACCTTGAAATAAATCTTGAAGAAAGTTCATGATAGCATTTGTAATATCCATTTTATATTGATGGAAAAAACATTTCTCAATTTCAAACTGCATTTATTTGTTTTTTTTTTTGTTTTTGTTTTGTTTTTTTTTACAAAACTAGATTTAATTTTCCATTTGAACTAGAGCTGGGCAATTAATCCAAATTTAGATTAATCACAATATGGGCTGCTGCAAATATAAAATCACAGAAGGCGTGATTTAACCTGTAATGTGACAAAATACCAGTTTAAAACATTTCTGCAGCAGAGATTTTATGCCCTGCATATCATATAATCATTCATGTGTTTTTTCTAGAACAGTTTACCAAAAAAATCTTACTTTCCTCATTTTTGTATGTTTTTCTTAAATGAGAATATCATAACAATGATCCTTACCTTTGATGCAACTAATGTTGAATTTGCAATTTGAGTCAAAATAATTACAATTAATTTTTTCAGACTTGTTCGGTCCTAGTATACTAATAACATATATTTTTTTAAAAAAAGCAATCAGATTATTGTCCCAAATAGTCATTTAATAGTTATTTTACTGAGCTGACCTTGAAGGCAGCATAATATAAGCTTTTAAAGATAAAACTGGTGTAAAATAAAACATCAGTTCTTACAAAGGGAACATAATCTGCGAGAACATCAGTACTGTGCATCACATTAAAGCAGAATGTGGTACATTCAACTGTCAGCTTGAGGAAAAAAGACTTTACCTGCATGCAATTATATCCACCTGCGTTTGGAGTAATAGACACTCATATCGCTCTCTTCAGCTGCTTCAGGACAGTTTTCTTCTTCAACTGCTTAGATAAATGCTGAAAGTGTATCCAAATGTTTGTAGCAAGTCCCGTTTGTTAAAAATATTAATCCAGAATGGTGGAATTGGCAGAATTGAAGTTAATTAGCAAACTTTACGAGATAAAAGACTGAAAATATGATGCATTCAGGTAACCTCAGTAAATCAGATGACTGTATTCTATATGTTGTGATGTGTTCATATGTCATATAAAAATGGTAAAGTTTAGCTTTTGATGAGAAACTTTTGATGTGAGGGATATAAAATAGATGTGACAGACTGAATCACAGCTTTTTAACTCAAGCACTACTCAGCTAAGACCACTTGTAGTTTAAATATTTGCCTTCGTTTTGCCTTCCACCGAACTTTAGAAACGTATAGTGGTAATGATAAGGACTTAGATCAATAAGAGGTATCAATAAGGGTATCAATACCAATAAAATGAACCTCATTCCTAGCCATAAATGAGGAAAAAGCCACAAAATTTCACATAAAACCACAGATTCTTTGTGGCAAATATTTACCTTTTAACTTTACAATTTACTCACCAATAGCGGAAGCAATAAATTCAAGGAAACGTCAAAATGAACGGCAAATCAACTTGGAAAAAGGAAAAATAATCAGCTGTTGAAATACTATTGCTGCAGGAACTCTGCCCTCTAATCTCAAGCTTATCAGGGCTGCACTGTGCATTGCTGACTATACATCGCTCCAGACATGCTTCCAGTGTGCAAGATTGCTCGCCTTTGGTCAGAGCAAAAACCATGGCACTGCGTAGCACTGAGCAGCTGTAAAATTACATATAAGGCTTCTGCTACCACAGGAAAGTTTTCATCCTCATCTGCACAGATTAGTGCCGAAATGTGCAACCAAACTCTGTAATAATATTACTCCAAGGTTGAAATCTGTGTTTAAATAAGCTGGACAAAAGTCAATCAGTGGACCTAAAATGACATTATGTCACAGAGCCTGTGAGATAGCTGTATGGATGAGCAAAAAAAATATTGATTTTTAGGTATCTGAAAAGCAGAACTGCGTCCATATGCACCCGGATTTCGACCCCCGTTAACATGTGCATGAGACGTAATGCTGATAGACTGATGTTTTACAATTGGGAGTCCATGCATTGTGTTGTATTTTGAAGTTGACTGGATACTTTGCTTGTTCTTCCAGCTGTTTGGATTGATCTGCTCATCATGGACTGATGCAGTTTGACAGCACTGAAAATAGATCTGCAGCAGATCTCCAATGAAGCGGTGCAGAGTGGCACTTCAGAGATGTGCCAGAGCCAGACTGAAGCGTAGGCAGTGGAACTGCTCTGATTGACTAAAGAAAGCGGTTTGCTCCTGCAGTAAAATTTGCTGGCAGTTTGCAGCACAGCAGTTGTATGTGTAAATTAGAGGTTATGAATTCATGCTACTTCCTGTGCAACTGAGGTGTTTCTTTCTTCAAGCCAACAGTTGAAGGTAGGCCTACTGAATTTTGGTCGAATTTGATTTACAGCATTACAGTGTATGTTTTTGAAACAATGATAAGATTAAGTGACGTTATGTCACAGAGCCCATGATAGCAGCACAGAGCCTCTGTGGACAGAATTGAAAAGTCAGTGATGTTGTTTTTGTGAAATTATGGAATTACAGACATTGCTAGTGACTACAGAAATGTAGGGGCATCATTACTGCTGGATAATAAACAACTTCAACTACGGTACAGTGCTCCAATGTTAGCAATAATGTATATAGGAAGTGACACTAAATGTCCCAGTACAATATTGATTGAACAGGTAGGGGACTGGAAATCCTGATCACTGACAGCAGCACTAGCTTAATTCAAATGTTTATTTCATTTTTATTTGTTTCCTAAACTTGACCAAAGTGCTTAGCTGCTTTTGTCTAGAATGATCCCTACACTGACTGGAGTTGTTTTCTTGCCTCATCTTAATCACAGATGAGGTTTTGGATTTTGGTGACAGTTGTTCACTTGTATGCTGGCCATCCACCCAAGATTGCGCCAAGTAAATCTAGTACAAAGACATGCATGTATG